>NW_015557060.1:578584-596803 GCF_001515605.1 Sinocyclocheilus anshuiensis | reverse complement strand
AGTAGTTATTAAGATTGATGTGGTTTGGAATTGGTAAAATGTGCTTGGAAAAAAATATGATCAGAATATTAACGTGCCTAATAATTATCCACGCGGTGTAAGATGTGCTCCCTTTACACAGAGTGTGTGTGATCGCAAAATCAAAAGTGAAAGTGAACAGCGAGTGCTCATTCAAATGCGATTTCATACCCTGCATATTGATAGTGGCTCCCTGATGTGCGAAACATATGGGGTTAAAGCAAAAAGAAAAATCTTTTGAGTGAAATGACACAATAATAGAATGTTTGCGGGAGCGGGCGGTAATGGTCAGAAATTCAGCGGGAGCGGGCTTAAGAAAACTGTCCCGCTCAGGGCTCTAGGCTGCGCATCAACAAACACAAGTTTTTTTGTTTTTTTTTTCTCGCGCTACCCCATCTCCACCCCCAATCATTAGTGCCATTTCATTCTGTCTAATAGAACATATAGGACAATTTTTGAAATAGCCATAAACAACATTTTTTTCAAATTTAATTCAAGCACTTTCAAGGACCTATGTTTGTTTTCAAGTACCTTCCAGGCCTTGAATCCATATGTCTGAAATTCAAGTACTTTCAAGAAGCGTGGGAACCCTGTACCAAGTAGCGACAGTTTAATTAACTTTAATTTGCTCAACCCCACCTGGCCATCTGTTTGTAAGCTTCTTCTGCCACTGCGAAGATGTGAGGGTCCATGTCACCCATATTCTGCCCACTGTATGCGTTAATGATGTCAGTTCCATAGATGGGTAGTGTCTCATATGGGTTAATAGCGACTAGAACAATACCTGGGTCAAACGATAAAAACACAATAATTAGAGCTCAATAATTGTAGACAAATTAAGTATATATGTCTAGTATGTGTGTGTGTGTTTACCGCAGTATGTGTAGATGAGTTTGGAATCAATGAAGCGCACTTTCAGATTGTGTAACACAGCGGGCTCGTGAAGGTAACTAAGAGCTGTCAGGTCATTTTCTCCCACCAGGATATCAGGGTTACGGAGGTGTGGTAAGTTGTTTGTCTTGGGGTCCAATTTATACTCCAGTTCCTGAATAACACAATTCACAGCACAACAAATTATGACAGTTTGGGTTTTAAGGGGAAACCAGCATCATCTGAAGTCAGACGATCGGTTTCTGTGAGACTGAAAAACTCATTCACGTTTCAGCATTTTCAAACCTGACTTGTTGTGATCGGTCACAAGCCAAAAGATAATCAATGTAATTTGACATTACCAACCTCTGAGGCTATCATCATATGGAAATGATCTGTCAAAAATCTGCAAAACATCTCCTCTGAAAGAAACAAATTCACTGATATATACAAATTAAACTGATTTGAAACGACACGACTGCCTTTTTTAAATAACACATTAACTAGTTCTCTGAATCTTTATTTAGAGTTTAGAGATGGATTGGAATTCGGCGCAATGAGCTAATAAAGTCATCAGATAAATACACCACATAAATAGAAATGACTACAAAGTAGGTTGGCGATGTCTACAAAATTGGCATCGGACGATGTCTACAGTGAAACATCACGATGGACGATGACATCGGCGGGGGCAGGGGTGGGGGGGGGTGGAGTTAGGGGGTGTGCCCAAAGCGTGAATTCTTATAAGGAAAAACAAATAACGATTCCTAACACCGTGTCTACACCGGACGCGAGCGGCAAGACAAAATACTATAGAACCACTCATCTATAATAGAGATTCCTTATATATAGATCAGTCTATAGAACTCATTATAATAAGTGATGCTGTCAACACTGGATGCGGCGCGGCACGACACGACAAATCCCCGACATTAAACTGCTGCCGCGTTCTATTTATGATGTGCTGACACAAATTTCAAACGATTTTCAACGGTCGCTTTGTCATGTCCAGTGTAGACAGACTTTAGCTGATGCGGTGCATCACGACGTGTACACGACGTGTAGACACGGTGTAACGGTTGTCTGTTACAGTACATAAAATTTCACTTACCACATAAACAGAGTAAGCTTGACTAAGGACGATGGCGAATGATTTGCAGATCCTCATACCACTGACAAACATATAATCTTGTATGTGTGGTAAGTACTGCCACTCCATAGTATAAACAGAGTACGTGCGATTGCGAATCTCGAAGGTGAAAGTGAAACTAAAAAGCGATCGTGCATTCAAAAGCACAATGCCAGGTATAATAGCGGCTCCCTGATGCCCGAAATATATATGTAGTATAATTACCCAATGATATAACTGCGAGGAAAAATATTGAAATATATATTTTCCTCCCATCTCGTATTTATTCCCTTTAGCGGTTCCACCTACACATCATTTTCTTTCCGAACACGGTATTGGGATGCGGCGGATTGTGGGGGGTATGGGGGGGATCACGATGCCGGCTCAACATCGTGATGTCTATCAGCCATCGGCGATGGACGATGGCATCGTCTATCGGCCCAACCCTACTACAAAGCAGGGTCAGAAATTAATGGGGCTTGAAACAAAAAAGGCACCAAATTAACAAACATACCCTGCAAATTCAAGATAAGGGGGCAAAAATGCCCCTGCACAAGCAAAATCTATTACGGCTGTTACAATTAAAGATAAATGTGAAAATTAATGAAACGTGTCAATTGCATTAGATTTCTATGTTGCATAGATGACTTTTTACTATTTGTTTACAGTATCGAACAGGATAACCAATCAATCAGAGGTGTTTTGGTTTGTCACTTGTTTAGTGTGCATGCTCACTTACTGAATTCTGAATTTGCATTTTCAAATTTTCTCATCATCATAAACAACAAAGTGCAGAAATGTTGTAAGTAAGAGATTAATTTAGCAATGTACACAGCTTTAATGATTATAATGGGAGTTTCTGTGAAAGTGCATAACTTACATTAGTCTGAAGTCATGGACTGCTTCAGTGTTCTTTGCTCGCTTTTTTATATAAATTAGTTTAAATAGACGTTTTGTTCTTCATGCTACTAAAATAACCAGTGTGAAGTCTTGATTTTCTAATCAGTAAAAAGTAATAAACTAGCCTAATTCATAAAATGTTCTTGGCTTGTTTTGTCTGAAGCCAGAATTTGATGTGGTATTTCCACAAAAACAAAAATATTTATATTACTCAACATTAACAATCACGTTTACAATATCAAGAGCAATAATCAACAATATTTTTTTTTCATTGGCCTTTAATTTATAGTCCATTTACCTTATACTACTGTTGTGTTGTAGAAATACATGTACAGTATGCCACCTTTGAACAGCATTAAACAGACTAAATTAAATAAACATAAATGCCATGTCAGATAAAGCTTCTGTTCCACCTTTGCAGTATAAAGATTACTTTTGTTGATGTTGAAAAACAACAACAGTCTATATTATTGTGATTGATGTAATTGGTTAAATTTAAATATTTTTCACATAAAAACAAATACATTTGCCATAAAAATTGCCTTTACAAAGTTAATAAATGCCCCTGGAAATCTGCTCCTGGGGGCAAATATTTCCCCCTTAATGGAAAAGATCATTTCTTACCCTGCTACAAAGATCATAAAAATACTCCCACCACCACTTTTACTGTCATTAACCCCCTAGAGATCACTGAACAGAGAGTTAAGACTCATTTAGACCTGAAGTCATTGTTTTAAGGAATATTCAGGAGTATTTTGCACATTATTGTTAGGATTGTTATTGTTAGTTAAAATGGACAAAAATGTAATTGACACCAAAAAGTCATGGTTGGTAAACTATTCTAACATCATTCTGCATTAGTCTCATATTAACAAATGTGTAAATGCTTTCATTGTAATTCCATGTGCTTGACTGCTAAGGGTGTATTAATACATTTACTGTAAGAGCAATTCCCAAGTGCTTTTACAAAACCGTGTTTACATGACTGTCTATAGTACTCAGACAGTGTGACTGGCCGTGGTACGTTTAAGCTATTGGTTAATGATCTGCTGGATTGCTAACACAAAGGCTGCGGGATCAATCCCTTGGACCAATCCCAATAAACTAAAAAAGTACACCAGTAAACCTATCGTACTGTGAGCAATGCTAATGAAAAGAGTCTGATGAGGCTTATAAACACTCACTGCTCTAATACAAACACACACACTGACCTTTCCATCCTCCAGCTGTAGCTGCAGTACTCCATCTCCTTGTCTGTAGTCCTTGGTGAGCTCTGCTGACTTCCACACTTCCTCTACATCCGGGATCCAGACCCGTGCATACTGTACAGACAGAATTATCAGTTAATATCTCTCGCTCACACAATGTTCATTGAATATTTCTTTTTAGTTAATACAGATTTGAGGCATTGTGATAGGAATGTGAGTGAGAGTGGAAAAGAAAGACATTCTGCTGCTAACCATGTCAAGCTGACGCAGACAAACTGTGAAAAACATATTAAAACATTTAATCACATGACACTGGATCTCAAAAGCAGGCTAAAGATATTCAGAGGGTTATGTAAATTAATATAGATTAAAAAAATATTTTTATAATCTTCGCAATTAATTCAAATCAAAAGAATTCAAATCAAATCAAATCACAGCTTGTTGAATATTCTGAATATTTTAGTTGAAAATACCATTTTGTGCTAGTTAAACGTGGTGTAAATGTTATTTTAAATGTTTCTCTAATAAAGTACAGCTGTGGTGATAATTTGAATCTGCAGTGTCATCCTGTCTGATCTGCCTCATTATTATTAACTGCATCCATAATAATAGAGACAGAATGCATTCATGACAACAGAAGACATCCAGCACAGTTCATCTGAGAGAACAACCAAATCCAACCAATAATCCTGATTATACATGACTGAGGGACCCTAATAAACATGAGAAAAGAAACAAACAAAGAAACAGCAAAAAGAAAGTATAGCAGTCGCATTTATGACAAGTGAGCGGCACATTTCAGAGCTCCAGACTGTGATATATAATATCAAAAAATATATTTATTTAAAACTAAAAGAGAAAAACACTTTTGAGAGATAACACAAAAATATGAAGAGAATAAAGCAGCATTGATGAGCTACAGCAATCAATTCCGGCAATTGGCTCCAACATGTTTCTGACTCAGTGAGGTCTGTTTTTCACTCTGTGTGTGTTTTAAGCATTTCTGTGTCAGCAGCAATAACGTCAGAGTTAGTCGCACGGGCCAGATGGGATATAGTCCAGCTTTCCACACCATCGTTATAACTCATTCGTGTATGAGGCTCACACAGACACACTGGCACACACAGCCCTCCACCTCAGAAAACTGCTCATGCATTTTTAAAGTTGAGTCACATTAAAGTCAAAGTCAATACCAGTGAAATTTCACAATATCATAGCAAAAATGGAGAACATCCTTTATAGGGTTGAAAAGGGGTGGAAAATTTCTGGAATATTTCCTAAATTTACTGGAAATTTTCCACCTTTTTGCAACCCTAATCCTTTATTTAAACAGCAAATAAAAAATAAAAAAACTAAATTAAGAAAATACTGCTTTTAGTTTTTTAATGCAATTATTCATACTAATTAAGTGGCTAATACAAATCAAGTAAGTGGCTTTTCCCTGTCAATACTGTTGTTTAATTAATGCTATGACATATCAGCCTGGTCTCATGTTTATACGTAGGTATTAATACGTAACATTTACAAGCACAAAACGTACATTTTTGTACGTTTTTATTAATGCTAAAACGTACAATTTAGACGTATTTCAACGTTTAAAACGTACAAATCGCTACGTATTTTTAGCTAAAAAATTTACAAATATTTACGTATCTTTTATATCATTAAGATATTCGTATCAATGCATTTTTATCATTTTATCAATAAGCGATTTAGATTTTTAGACCCCTTAACCTACCTCCAAACCTAAACCTACCCATTTTACAGCGAATATGCATTTTTATAATTTTATTAATACGCAATTTAGATTTTTAGACCCCTTAACCTACCTCCAAACCTAAACCTACCCATTTTACAGCGAATCCAAAAGTAATCCAAATAATGATGCGTTGCACCCGCAGTCCTCTCTGGCGGAATACAGTAGGTTTGTGTGATCCAGTGCAGAATTTATGTTGTTAATTGCTGAAAATATTATCCAGAACATTTTCCCGATCCACTCCGTGAACTCGTGAAGGCGCGCGCGCATCATTCAAACACACCTATACAATATCCATATGTATGTAATTTCAATGCTATGGCCTTTGTGTAGATATTTAAAGATGGTCATCTTTAAGCATGACTGTTGAAATTAAATGGTAACACTTTACAATAAGAGTCCATTAGTAACATTAAGAATAATGAAAGCTGTAGAAGTATTGTTCCTTGTTTGAGTGTGTTAATTCAACATTTACTATTACTAATACATTTTTTTAATTTTAAAGTGTCTTCTGTTAACATTAGTTAATAAACTATGAACTAACTTTAATGATCAATATAATCATTCATATTTTTATTCATTTACAAAGTATGGTTCAATACTGTTTTTTTTTTTTGAGCATTTGATTGATTGACTGATTAAAAAGTAGGGATGTAGAAACTATGCATAAAAAATATCTGCATGAAACAGAAACAGCAGAGCTGAATGAGACGCAGATTCACTCTCCGCCAGCAGGTGGCGCTTTAAGCGTTTTCTTGGTTTCCGCTGTAAACAAAGCAGCGCTGTACTTATGAACTTTAATATGCAGGGCTCCAGACTGCGATGCGACCAAATCATGTGCTCGTGTAACCAGCTGAGAAAGTTAGTTGCGAAAGAGCGACCAGTGGGAAGAATGAGTCTGGAGCCCTGATATGCATTATACAGAGGCAAGAGGAAAATAAAAAATACCATCGAAAGACAGTAAGTTCCCCTCAGACATACATTCATATAAACTCCTACCCCTAACTGAATCGCCGCGATTTGTTTAGCATCTCAACCGATTTGAATCGTCACATATTTAAATCGATTTTCAACCGGCTCGCGGTTAATCGTTACATCCCTAGTAAATAATTTTGTATTTTTCTTAGAAAATGACCGATTGTTTCACTAGATAAGACCCTTATTCCTTGGCAGGGATCACGTAGAACCCTTTGAAGCTGCACTGAAACTGCAATTTGGACCTTTTCACCATTGGCCACCACTCAAGTCCACTATATGGAGAAAAATCCTGGAATGTTTTCCTCAAAAACCTTAAATTATTTTCGACTGAAGAAAGAAAGACATGAACATCCTGGATGACATGGAGTGAGTACATTTTCAGGAAATTTTCATTCTGGAAGTGAACTGCTCCTTTAAGGACAAAAACCTGACAAATGTCTTGAAGTACATTACCTGAAAAATATCTTTAGGTGCAGTAAGGTAACTGTAGCATAAGCAGAATAATTGACTCCAGGCCACTGAATTATTAGAAAAACAATGCTTTGTTTGCATTATTAACAAAGGCATAATTAACAAATTTAAAAAGTGGTTCAGAAACAAAACACAACAGACAACCATCCACAGAAGCAGTGACGTATTTGTTTGTTTAACCTGAATCTCTGGAGGAGACCATCCCAGAACTGAGCTCCTAGCAACAGAGATACAGGGACAGGAGGAGAGAGGGTAAAAATAGCATCTTAACACAATCTCTCTCTCACACACACACACACACACACACACACACGCAGTCAAAAACACAGTCACTGCTGCAGACACAACTTGCTCCTATATCTCTCGCACTTGGCCACATTCACACATAGTGACGATCACCCTTAATGCCAGAAAACTGAGGATTACAGGATGGTGTGAAAACAGCAAATGTGTGGTTTCAATACAGCTGAAAAAAAAACAAAACATGAGATAATCCTCATGTGACACAACCACATGATTCAGCAGACTGAGACAGACATACAAGCACGCACCTGACCCAGCAACCAATGAAAGGGCATCTGTAATGTGACATAATACATAAGCATTTGGCATGTTCTGCAAGAGCACACACACACGCAATCATATGAACTGATGTATCTAGAAGGTTTCATTATAAAAATACGAAATGCTCATACACACTAAGTTTTGGAAGTGACATCTCTAAAGTGTATACAGAGCAAATTGCGATGTCAGACATAGTAATGGTTATAGTAATGTCTCTGCGTCTCATGGTTGTAAGAAGAATGAATGCTAAAACCTAGAGTATATTCCAGTTTTAGTATGTACAGCCAAACGCATAGCCTTTATGCTCCATTTGATAGTGAGTCTATGTGAAGTGCATTGAGTCCAATCGTGAGAAAAAGATCACCCCGGGACAGGATTTAACCAGGGTTTAGACGAGGTTAATCCCAACCAGGTGAACTACACCTCTGATTTATCTCCATTAACCTAATCTTCACCTTATGTGACATCTCAATCCCATTCACTTGTAGCGTTTCAATGAAACCCAACTGTGATCTCACTGTGAAAGCTCATTTCCTGACCACGTCATTCACTCCGGATGGCATTGCACAAGTATCATGTTCATGAAATTAAGTTGATTCAGACATACTCACTCTTTCACTGCATTTTTTTCTTGCCTCTCGCAAATATCAGTAGCAATCCTATAATGATAATAGTAAAGCAATAGTTTACCCAAAAATGTACATTGTTATAAGTATTATTAGTTTTACTAATGATTTTAAGTAGAACCTAAAAACCTAAAAGTCTTGTCATTATTAACTTAAAATTTTGACCCCAGCCCTAGGCCTCCTTAGTGTGTTCATGAGAGAAGTAGTGACGTGCAACTGTGAACCAACGATTATTTTGTGTCAGATCATTCCAATAAAACAACTGATCTGGTTCAAAAAATGATCAGAACAATTCAGTTAAGACTTAAAGTGATTCACTGTCTCTGTGCGTTAACTGGTTAACTGCTCTCTAGAAGTTATCAATGAAAAACGTATAATATCAATCAATCAATCTGCTCTTCACAAAACTATTTTTGACTCTAAAAAAATTAAATATAGCACAAGAGATTTAAACAAAAAACAAATAATCACAATCTTCTCAATTAACATTTAAAATCACATGAGCAATATGACCTCTATAAAAGAGGAATGTGATTAGTGTGTGTGTGTGTGTGTGTGTGTGTGTGTGTGTGTGTGATTTAGAAAGAAAGTGAGATGGGGGAGCGAGAGGGAACTTTACAAAGCATTTGTAAATCGGTTCACGGCCAAACGGAGATTATGGAATTAACCCTCAGCTTTCACTTTAGAAGTCACTACTCTTTCCTCACTCCACTTGTCCTCTCAAGGATATTTTTCAATCACAACTTCATACAGACAAAGAGGTCAGAGATTCACTCAAAGTGATTCGATTTTACCATAAACCTCTGTATCCTGATCATTTTTAATGTCCAAAACCCCTATTACACTGGTCTCTGGTACAGCCCTGTGGCTATTCATAAACTCATAAAACAGAGACACACTATAATCTCCCCCTCATTCTAGACAGGACACGTGGCTGTTTGTGTGAGAGCTTGAAGATTACAGAATCAATTAAATGAACTTCTTCATCTGTATGACATTCACATCTCACCTGACTACATTCTGTGAGAGACATTTATGTAATGGGAAAAGTCCAACCATTACACTTCACAAAAATGTTTTTAAAATGTCCATGTTGCTCTTTTCCATGCAATCATAATGGATATGATTTACATGAACAAGCTCAAACATATCATAAGAGTAATCCATAAAACTTATATAGCATATGTTGTCTGTATAAAACAATACTGTGAACAATATGTATGAGTCAAAATCTGCTAAGATGCAATAATGGAACAACAGTTCCAGTTCCAAAAAAAAAGTATTTTTCACTACTGTTTAACACAGGAATTGCATTTTCATGGGTTTAAATAGAAGATTTTTGTAACAAGACATGACAAAAACAACTGCATTAAGGCCACTCTTTTCCTTTTAAAAAAATTAACTTGATTTTAAAAGGTCAAAATTTGTGACAGCTGAATGTAACATTTTTGGCCAGCCAAATATATCAGTATCTGAGTAACGTGATTTAATTTAGCCATGATATAAACTAGGGCACTGACGAGCTGCGCAAAAAATCGCGCGAATATGAAGGTGGTGTTGCGCAGCTCGTCAGTGAACAACAGCTCTGTGTAGTTAATGCTGCTCAATGTGAAAGCACGCACGTGATGGAGATTTACCGCTGATTACAGAACCGGCTTTACTGATAAGATGCGCGTTAAATATCGCATGTGATTTATCGTGCAGCCCTAATATAAACTTCAATCAATAAAATAAGTACAATGAACTACGCAAAAGCATTTTAAACATCTCTGGCACATTTCATAATTACCCAAAAATCAATCATAGTTCACCCCTTATGCACATTGTTACGTCCGTCAAAAGCTTTGCCTGGCTGTCAGTTGTAATATTACAACTAAAAACATCAACATAACATATTCATGGACATCAATTACTTTACTGAATACTTGACAGCTACATCATACATAATGTTTACCTTATGATTCATTTGTTTTCAAATCTACATCATTTAAATATTACAACACTGATGTCTGTCAAAAATTAACATGCACAAAAAATTGTAGTATTTTCGAGACGCAGAGGTCCAGGAATACCCATATACTACCTAAACTACTGTTTTGACTACATCAATGCTTTCCAAGAAGAAGGAGAAAATGGCGGCCTGAGCAGATTCAACATGTCTGTCAGAGATGATAATGTACCTAATACATAACACACGTGACTATAAATTTGTTCTTCACTTGCTGAAATTGAATTGGAATGATCAGGGAACTGACGGAAAAAAAATTCGCACTGCATGCTAAAGAGAATAAACACCAAAACTTTACTGTGTTAGTGAACATTGTTGTATGTTATGTTTTGACGGACTAAAATGTAGTTTTAAATACTGCATTCTAAATACTGAACTATATTTAAGATACTATTTTATGGTCTTTTTGTGCCCTTTCACTTTCATGGAGGAAAAAACATTAAACATTCTATTTGGACATTCTGCTAAACATCTTCGTTGTGGGTGAACTATCCCTTTAAATGTTACATGATGCACTGGGCTTTGACCTCCCAGTTTAAAGGAGAAAACAAGGAAAAAGGGAGAGGGAAAGGGAAAGAGTAGAACAGACCATCACATGACAGACGCTCATGTGAAAATCTGCTGCCTGCTGTTTCCCAGAGTCTCCCTTCACCAGCAATCCCTTCACCCACCAGATTGTTACTACTGACCGGCTCTCAAATACGCTTGCCAAAAATGTCTGAAATCCCACAAAATCTGTTTGCTTGAAAAATAACTACGCTGCACTTGTTTACAGTTACTCCAAGCATTCCAAAGCCAGGTTACCCAGGATTCTCTGGGGCACAGAACAGTGGTAACACATATCCTGATGAATTACCACAGCCAAAACAGGATCTCATCCAAACGTAATGACGCAAGATTAAATTTAGTCAAAATAAATGGAGACGCGATGTTCACATGGACAATAAAATCCTATGATATGAGATCACGGACCATTTCCGATATGCCACTGAGCAGAGCGTCTTCTTATAAGCATTATTGTTGCATGATTAAATCTTTATCAGTTTCACACTTATGTATACTGCATGACCACTACAGAAAATGGAACGATTGACAACAAAACAACAAACGTTATCTATACATTTCAGTAAAAAATTAGGATACAAAAATATTGACAAAATCAGTAAAAAATATTGGTTTCCAATAATCTAACAACTTAATGTTCTAATGCAGAGTTTTCCAAAATGTTGATGACCCAAAAATATAGTATTTACATTACATTATATTTATGGAAAAATAGTGAGCATATTATTAGACAACAATGTCAAATTTAACAAATGTTTACATATTATTATTGCTATTATTATTATTTTCTAATTATTTAATATATTCTGTACATATGTAATAGAAACATACAAAGTAACTACTAAACTGAAGCTGTGAGAATTGTTTTAACATTTACAGCCATAATAACCAGCTTGATTATTATCTTGATTTAAGTCAGTTCACACCAGAATTGATATAACGGAATAATAAATGATTATCTTTTACTAGTTATTAGTCTTTTTCTGCAAAAACAGGAAAATAATCAGAAAACTAAGTATAACATAATATTCCAATTAAAAAAAAGTTAGACAACCAATCTTTCTCTAGCCAATTTAGCTTGTCTCCAAAAAAAAAAAAATAATAATAAAAAAATAAATAAAAAGATCACCAACTGAGAAGTAAGTACCACAGTGATGACTGAAATTACATATGCTCAAAACAGGCAAAAGAGTATTCGTTTCAGTACTTACTTTAACAAACATAAAATCCAGCTCCTGGTTCATGTTTAAAGCACAACCTTCTCTATTTCATACTGAAGACAAGAAAAATGATGTCTGTCCTACTTCTGCCAGCGCTGGGAAACACGTTAGGGATCGCTCAATGCATCTGATTGGATCCCTGATCCCAGGCGGATATATATTGATAACTGCGTCTGGGAGACGGTCTTCCGAGTGGCTGATGCTTGAGTCAGCAGAGAGAACTGTTTGTCTGTATCCTCAGCTGTTCTCAGAACAGCCAAACCCTCTAGTGTCACATGAGCAAGAACAGAACCTTTTCTTAAATTGCATCATTCTGCAAAACTGTGGGACAGTCAGTGGACAGAGACATAAGTTTCAAACTGGCATGTAAACATAACAGATGCCACATGCAGATGCACCAGTAATTGGCTGAGCTTATTTCATTTACCCCTATACGGAACTTATTTACTTCCTACTAGTAATGCAACACACATGTTGGCAATCAATGGATTGCCAATTTTAGAAAGAAGTCATTCACATACAGGCCGATAACATTATTACAGCAGAATGTCCAAGATAATAAAAAGATAAACATTCATGTTGGCATTTGGTTTAAAAAGCCTTTACACCATTTTAGCTAAAGTTTAAATTTGAGTCTAAAAATATCATGTGGTGTAACAAAAACAATAATGTATTTTTCTTACACCTTAAAGAGCAGGTCATATGGGTTTTTGAAAAATATCTCTTTTGCAGTTTATAACGTAGCTATCCTTAAATGAAAACAATCTGCAAAGTTGTTAATCAAAAAAAGTGCATGATAAATAAAGATATTGTCTCCCAAAAGAGAGTCAATTCTGAATCGCATTAACGAGTCGTCATATTTCCGAATCTTTTGCCTGTTACCGGTATATGTCACTGGGTAACACATTTGCATAATAACCCTGCCCGGAATATGAACAGAGTCTGACCTGCCGAGTGCCCACAAACACTTCCACTAGTTAGTGTGTTTACATCATGTCAAGAAGACGCTATTTCAAAGGATGCCACAGAAGTACAATTCAAACCTTTTGTTTTGTGCATGTCATTTTACTAAGGACTGCTTCTCTAATCTTGTCTTTTATCTTCGTTGGCTTCTAATCTTCTTTATTTGGGCTAACAAGCTCTCCGAACCACAACCTATAAGTACGATTGACACGTTATGTGTACATTTTCAATTGAGTGCTCAAAATATCAAGTTTTTGTGCTAATATGTGATGTACACCTAGTGCATCTTTAGGTTTCCAGGAAAAGCACGATATTACTGTCTTACTGAAGTAGTTCTAATAATTCGCTGTGAACTAGGGCTGCACTATGAAATCGAAAAGGAATCGAAATCGTGATTCGACAGAAGCTGCGATTGTCATGCGTATCTTTCAGTGAAACATGGTTCTGTGATCAGCAGTAAATGAACATCTGGGTTGTGCTGTTCTGTTGTAAATAAATCTTAACCAATGATTCCTAATTGCATCTACTTCCGGAAGGCCAAATAAAGTGCTTTTGCTTTCGCACTGAAACACACAGCGTCTCCCTGACATGGCTGCATCAACACTACTGCTGTTCCTGAAACCACGTCTTCTTTCTTTGTGTGCACATTTGGGCGGCATTATGCTAATATTTCCACATAGTGACGTAGGTATGTGGGGGCGTGTTAGAACGAGCCGTTTTAGGTAGGCGTGGTTGACTCTTAACTTTTATAAAGAATATCTCTTTGGATTTGAGACTTTAGTCTTTGCAACTTTACAGATCGTCTTTATGCACCAAGAGCTTGTAACACTCCAAAGAGAAAGGAAAACTTGAAATTGCATCATATCACCCCTTTAAAATACCATATGACCTGCTCTTTAAGTATGTTTCCACACCCTAATCATTATTTTGAACAAGTTTATATATATTTAGAAATGTATTTATTAATTCAGACATATTGTATCGTTTAGGCAGGTTGTACCATATGACCTTGATATTAAAATCTAAGCTAGCCTTGCCTTGTAATAAAAAGTATCCATATGTTTCTGCATGTTGGCCACACATTGTGATTTTTATTTGGCATACAACATTTTTTGAAATATGTATAATATTTTAATAAAACTGCTTTGCTGCTTTTAATAATAGCAAAAGCTTATTCCAAACTACTTTTAAAGAATTTCATCCTCGTAATGAGGCTTTCTCTGTATTAATTTCCTCACCTCCATGTTGTTCCAAACATGCAAGACTTCTTTGGAACACAAAAAAAGATATTTTGAAGAATGTTGGGGTGCAAAAACCATTGACTTTCATTGTATGGAAAAAAAGAAAGAATATCTTCTTTTGCATTTCACAGAAGAATGTGAGTTATACAGGTTTAGAACTACACGAGGGTGAGTGAATGACTTTTAATTTTTTAACTTCCCCTTTAATTCTTCACTTACATTGTAATGCATTTACTTCTTAATGTATTTTTGTATAAATTAACATGTCATTGACTCACACGCTTAGCAGTCCTCTGGATGCTGAGAAGTTTACATGAATACCTGGCCAACCACATTTATACGTCAAAGGCACCTATTGGCTGTTCAAAGTCATGATGAGGTAATAAGGACAAATCAGGAGATTTTTACCTATTATTTTACCAATTATTTCTAAATATCAAAAAAAGTCAAATGTGGTTAAAAAAAACATTTTTTTGGTAAAACCTTGCACTATTTCTGGCTTTGTGTAGCACCTACGCCTCTGTAAACTCTTCTGAAAAAAAAAAAGCAGTTGACATGTATTTTTGTCCAATGTGTACCAAGTATATTGGATCTGACAGAAAACCTACAGCTTGTGTGTGTGCGCATCATTATAAATGGACCTCATGGAAAGAAATTAAATAATAAAAAGGATCATACAACCTCTTAATATTATTCTTTTTACACAAAAATCAGAGTCTTTTAGCACAGCTTTGTGCATGTGAGAGTGCGATTTCATCCTCTGTTATAAGGATCTGGTGATTCTGCAAAAAGTTGGTTCCATGAGATCTGTAAGCAGCAGCCTGTGGCAGAATTCCAGGCCATTCCCTGCATCAATGTGAGTTTTATCCAGAGAACATGAGCACACACAAAGACCTGCGTGTTCTCAGGGTTGCCTGCAAACCCGAGGAAATTGTGAATATGACTTCTTGGATTTAGTGACCTTTGAGAGAGGATAGGAAAATCTCATGCTGACTGCAGACTTGACTGCATGACATCATAGCAGTTAAGATCACTATAATAATACTTTGTCTAATGCATCACAATAACCAAGAGAAGCACTACAAGCATCAAAGAAACAGTTCATCCAAAAAATGAAATTTCTGTCAATTTTCTCACCCTCATGTTGTTTCAAACGCTTTGTTTCTTCTGTGGAACATGTAAGATAATATTAATAAAGTCAAATCAGTGTGAAGGTAGCATAAAATAATAATAATATTTTTACTGAAAACTGAGAGGTTTCTGTCCGTCCTTTGAAGGTCCAGGTTACCAAACATAGAAGATCCAAAGAGGTCATAAAGACATTGTGAAATGAATTCAGATGAATCTAAATCTTGTGAAGAGATACAATTGGCTTTACTTAATAAAGGCTATACCTCATTGGTACTTGTTTATCACACATGCATATTTAAGCTTCTGGGTTTATCAAATGTGACATGCTATCTTTATTTAGATATAAATAAAAGGCTAAATTAAATCTATTCATCATATAAAATGATCATATCTCTTCAGTCATCATAAGACATTAAACCAGTCGATTCACATGGATTAATTTTACGATGCCTTTATGTCCTTTTTTGGCTCTCTACCTTTTATGGGTTTGGAGCAACACGAAGGTGAGCAAATGATTCAAAATTTTCATTTTTGGGTGAACTATCCCTTTAATCATTAAACGAGATACACAACTTGCCTGGAAATAAACAGGCTATTGCATATATGCTGACTACTAAACAAAACCATGCTGCCCACATTAAATTGCAAACGTATTTTTAAAAATAACCCTTGTCAAGCTTGCTGTACATGTAAGCTTGAATCAAAATAAATGTGCTGTGCTCTAGCAGCTCTCAAAAGGATCCGTCAGTGCATTTACAATAAGACAGCTGCATCATGGGGGATGGGTGGGCCTCCCCCCTTCTCTCCCTCTCTTTTCAGTAAAAGCATCCAACCATTCGTCATCTGAGACATCATTATGACTACATATGTGATGATGTCATGTTTCGGCTGCTACGCAACAATATTCCATAGATTTTTTTCCCAAGGAGACACGCCTTGATGTGTGCGGACCGGCCTACAGGCCACAGCAGGGGACTATGCTGGAAGATGCATGGATGATGTTAGAGATGCTCGCATCAACACCAGAGATGGTCGCATCATCCCATGATGCTCGCATCAGCACCGCCGCGTCCCACTGGCTCTCTGCGGTCAGCCATCAACTACAACTGTGACCCATATCAATACATCCCAGGCCTTTGAAAACCTCTGCTTGCATGTCCAATACTACGAATCTTTGTTGTTCTCAAGGGTGCTGAAGGTATCTGCTTATCAACAGTCTACCTAATACTGTCCACAACATCTTTGCATGCATCAACTTCAATAAAAATAACAAGCAATGCAGGTGGTTTCATGCACATTTTATTGTATTTATATAAATGCTGTGTTTTTATGCTGCAAGATGTTGCAATCCAAGGTTGTCAATTTAAAGGACAAACCGTGTGGTAATGCAGACAAAAGAAAAACTCTAAAACACAACATATGACTGCAGTATAAAACATATCCTCTTATAAAATTAAACAATAGGTTGTTCATCGGCATAAGGCATGCGTGATGAATTACTTCATTCAAATAATCAGAAGGCAATAAACACAAAATATGCCCTATGCCTCCCAGCAATGCATAAGAATCAACAATAATCCCACTTTCACACGCATGTACGCACTGACATTGCGTTAACACATCGGCATTGCATTGACATTCGCATTTGATGTTCACACTATGAGATGCTGAGTATGTTTACCTTTGTATATAATTCAGACGCAGCCATGATGATGGTCGCACAATGTTCCTGCAATCACAGTCAGCTGAACATCCGATCAGTCCCGAACATTCAAAGCTCTCCTGTAGATCTCACTCAGTGAAAAGCCTTTAGAAAGATGTCATGAATCCAAAGGCACCGGCTCATTCCTCATGAATCTAGTCGTGTTTTGGCGTGTCTCTGTTCGTTCTGGGTGCGATCTATGCAGAGAATGAGTCAATGAAATCGCGCTTGCCGTGACCGAGAAAAAAAATGACACAAGAGTGCGCTCTGGTGGACAACACTGGACCACCACACACTGGCATCCCACCAGTTTTCTCTATCTGTCAATATCAATCTATCTATGAACAACAGTGTTGGGGGTAACGCATTACAAGTAACGCGAGTTACGTAATCAGATTACTTTTTTCAAGTAGTAAAGTAACGCATTACTTTTTAATTTACAAGAGAATATCTGAGTTACTTTTTCAGATAAGTAACGCAAGTTACTTTTTTTTTCCAATTTATTGATTGACAGCTCTCCTGTCCCCATGTTGAGAGAAATCAGATGTTATTGTAGTTCTAAAATAAATATGAATATGCATTCATTTATCTCACTAACAAAAAACAACAACACAGATTCAGTATTCCTCAAAATGAATACAAATAATGCAACTCAGAATATGACGCAAACCTGCAATAATTAAATGTTAAACAACACAAATATCCTTTATGTATTTAATCCCATTCTATTAACCAATGTCTTTGCATCTGACCTTCGATGATCCAGTTCAACCGTACTAATAAGCAAAAATTACTCTAGACAAACATTTGTGTCTTTTTTTATTGCTGAAGTGTGTTGAAATTTCTTCTTCTGCATTCTACTGTACGGAC
>NW_015557060.1:553511-578560 GCF_001515605.1 Sinocyclocheilus anshuiensis | reverse complement strand
TTTTAAAATTAACGCAAAAGTAACGTAACGCATTACTTACCATTACAAGTAGCGAATTAACGTAATTAGTTACTTTTTCATGGAGTAACGCAATATTGTAATGCATTACTTTTAAAAGTAACTTTCCCCAACACTGATGAACAATAACAAAATATAATATACGACACAAGCATGCTCACTTTACTATTATTTACCACTATTACATTTTAATTTACTCTTAAATGATACAGCATTTATAACTGCTATTTTCAATTTTAATAATAAATGATTCATTATTTTTGCATTACTTTGGGAAACATGACCAAAAAAAAAAAAAAAGGTGCAAATCAACCGCATTAATAGAGATAATAACTATATATAATTATTAGAATAGTTCACCCAGAGAGTTCTGGTACAATTTACTCACCTTTATGTCATTCCAACCGCAAATGACTTTCTTTGGCTCTTCTATTCGGTCTTGGCCATGCAGCCTAATCACTTAAATTGTAATTTGCTATAAAACGCCCTCAAATCTCATTCCTGCATATGTTTTTCATGGTTGCTGCATTTCTCATGACTGATTGCTATGCGTCATTTGAATGTTTTGAATTGAACTGTTAATAACTGTTTAAATAAAACAACTGTTTTCAATTTTAATATATTTTAAAATGCATTGTGTGTGTAACATACATTTTAAAAATATGTTTTAAAATAGAAAGCAGTCATTTAAAATTGTTATATTTGTTTTACTGTGTTTTTTTAATAACGGCAGCCTTGGAAGAAAAAAATATTCCAAACAACAGTGTATTATTAGTGTCCACTCTGCCCTCTGCTGGTGCATTTCTCATTATTCTTAGACACAATAGCGGTAGCTTATGAAACACTCTCTGATAAGATTTTGTGTTGTCAGCCCAGATCTTTAAAGCCACATTTTCTTGTGTATTTTCTCAAACTTGTTCAAAATCTCGGACATGCCTTTGCTCAGAACCTCACACTGGCTGGCAATATCTGCTAGAATTCCATTAAGGACACTGTTGCTGGCTTATACTGCTGCCAGTGGCCTGATTATTTTTTCTCCACTCCTACTGGAATGTTTACCTCTTCCCTGACCCACCATGCCTGCTCTGTTATGCTGTCAAATACCTCACATTGCCCCACTCTCAGATCTAAAGAAGAGTTTCTTCATTTCCACCCACTAGACTGAGCTATTTATTTGTTTCTATTTAGAGTACGCATCTCCTCAAAACCCACCAACACATGTTAAATTAAATACAGCACAATGGTCTGCACTACAAATTTGATGTAGCCATTGTCTTGACTCACACTTGGGCAGATTAAAGCAGCACTATGTAACTTTTGGCGGTTAATAAACAGAACCTGCACACATCCCGCGGAAGAACATTCCAACCGGAGCTACTTCTCTTAAGTTTATGTCTATGGCGATTCACGCAGGTATGTGTTACTCCGCAGCGGTAACGACCCGACCAGGCTACAATAGTCCAAATATAAGTACTTATTATAAGTGTACCGTAGTGATTCGGAATAAGACAAAAACGCGGTTTGGAAGATGAATTCATGATGTACTCGCTCATTATATACATTTTGCTCATTTTGAACACAGAAAGTTACATAGTGCTGCTTTAAAGTTTCCTGCATATTTGTTAACTAAAAAAGGCAAGACTGAATTATATACAGTATTTGTGGCAACACTCTACAATAAGGTTCCATTTGCTACAATTAGTTACCTACTTCAGTTAATATTAACAATAAAAAATATTCCTAGATCATTTATTAACCTTAAAGGTGGGGTAAGCGATTTCTGGTAGTCAATGTTGACATTTGAAATCACCAAAACAAAAACGCCCCTACCCTAAAGGGTCTCGCCTAGGGCTGCACGATAAATCGCATGCGATATTTAACAGCTGATCCGATATTTACACGGGTTCTACTTCTTGCCTTATTGTCTTAAGCCTTCTTTTGTTCCGCAGACGTTTTCCTCTTTTGTTTTTTATCCGCCATCTCGATCTTTCTGTCGCTTGGCTTGCTAATGTCCATCCTGTGCACTGAACGATCTCTCCTCCACATCATGAGTAGACACGCCCCTTACTGCTGATTGGCTACAAGTTTGTTTTGCTAGTCGGCCCGAATCAGTTTTCTAAAGCGTTTTTGAAAAATCGCTTACCCCACCTTTAAAGTTATTTCAACATTTGTCATCCAAGACGTCAACATTAAAAGTTGTATCTCTTAATATTATTTAATGGACCTGAGCTAACATGAATAGCAAAATTTATATTATCTATCACTAACAAACAAATACATTGCTTATTAAGTTTACTTTAGTCAATGCACTACTAATGGGACACTATTGTAGTGTTGCTTGAATATGCACTTATTTTTTTGGAATTTGAGAAATGGAAAAGCAAGACAAATAGATAATGTCACTTATACAAAATAGACACAAAAGCACAGAAGGTTTGCAAAACTATTTTATTTACAAGTCAAAATGGCTCAAAAGCAGCCACAGTTTATGCTCATGCAAACCGTGGACAGTTTACTGTAGTGCGACGATGTGGTGTGAGGAGCCGACAGGCAACTGTCTCTCTCCTCTGCATAGAAGACAATGTACAGAAGATCTCATGGAGTTTATTATACACCAGAAGGTGGAGAAGCATCCTCACTGCCTGGAGTCTACAACCAGACACAAATGACGTATGAAAGGAACGTGTGATATTGCCAATCTGTGCATTGGCACTACATCTTTCTAAGGCTTTAAGCTCTATGGTACAAGGCAAGATGACAGCAGCCTCAGAGATCTGCATTTCATGCTATCAAACATGACTAACCAAGTGTCCTCCACTTAAAGCCGAAACATGACAAAAAGAAACGAGCGTTCTAATGAAAGAAACAGGGTGCAGATTACTTTCAATTCATTATCGATTCAAGCGCTTAACTCCATGATTAATGGAGAAGCTCACCACGAAAAGAAAATTCTGGCACAATTGACTCTTTACTCGTGTCACTCCAGCCGCACATGACTTTCTTTAGATCTCAGTCTTCTGAAGCTACGTGATAACTTAAGTTGTAATTTGCTGAAAATTCTCTCAAATCTCATTTACGCTTATGCATATTCAAACAATACATGTTATGGTGCTTTTGCATCAGCGTCAAATGCAACTGGTTGTGCAATTACTCTGATTTTAATGTGTCATTTGAATGTTTTGAATTGAGTGCAAGTACTAATGACACTTCAAAACAAAAACACAAAGTTACAATATGGCTTCAGAAGACTCAAGATACACAGTTGTCAAATATCAAGTGTTGACCTATGGTGCGTTCAAGTCATGTCGAATAGATCGTATTTACGAGTTGAACGCACATGAACGCCACCACAAAGTCGTTATTACGAGTGGGAAACTCGAAATTTTCTTTAAGCCCCGAGTTTCCGAGTTGGGGGCGTGTCAATGAGAAACATGGCGGAATCGATGGATGCAACGTCTGTAGTTGACGGTAAATTTTTGTTTAAATTGATAGTTTAGTTGTCCTATAAACTTAAATTGGTCATGTTCTTGTTACGCAGCTACTTAATGAAATCCAAGTAAAAAAAATGCTATAATTTTTGCACCTATAGGTGAAAAATCTTTTGATTTGCCATGTTGCATGTTTTAAAAATATTAAAAACGCAAAACACACCTGATGCGAATTCTTTGCTCTTCATTTTCTATAAGCAGAGTTAACAGACCCTGTTGTATTTTCTTGTAATTTATTAAAAGAAGGTACACCGCCATCTTGTGCCGACTAAACTGACTTGAACGCACCTGACATCGTAATTACGACTTGTCAACTCGTAAGTACGAACGTCCCAAGAGGACTTGAACGCAGCACTAGTTACATCTCACTTTTTGTCCATTAAAACTGATTAATGCTGGAATTCACACTCGGCTTCTGTAAACAGTAACAGTAATGCCTACTCTGATTTGATTGGCCATCTTGGCATTGTACAACATCTTTGCACCAAAGTAAAACTATTATTAGGCAACTTTTATAATACACCTCGAAAAGGTCCGCATCTGGTGGACCTCAATGGTTGTTATAACTATGGCTAGAAGCTGTGCGGACAACTTACAGTACAGTTGTTTTGTAATTACTGAAGCTCTACATCAATTTCCCTTTATAGACTTTCTTTGTTTGAAGAAAAACAAAACAGCTTTGACATTCCACTAAACTTCTCCTTTTGCGTTCAACGGAGGAAATAAAGTCATACGCAATGAGTAAATGACAGATTTTTGGGTGACCTAGTCCTCTAAGCAGTGGGTAATTCAGGAATGGTTACAATTAAAATGCAAAACATCTCCTAAAATGCTGTTTGCCCTCACTCACTAGCAAATATGTACACTTTCAACTACATACTAAGACACATTAAAAATATCAGAAGACCTTTGAGAACTTCACCCCCTTTGGAGCCACGACCCAACCCATCTCACAGTGCGGCAGTACAACTCTGCAACCCTTGAATATTCAGTGTATTTTCAGAGGACAGGAAACCATAGAGGATGAGGGCAGGAATGCAGGATCAGAGATAAATGGAGGAAGAGACAGGAAGTGGGAGTGTGGAGTGAAGGACAGCAGCAGGTCTCAGCCAGCCAGTTTGCTGGCAACCAGAGAGGGTTTCCTCTGTGGCAGGTCCTGAGGAGTGGGGATGTGGTCTCCGGTGATCTCGGTCTTCTCTGTCTGCGCTGCTGGAAGCTGCTTGTTCTTGATCTTGGCCTTCGCCATGTTGTAGTCACCCGAGTCAAAGTATTTTGGCTGGGAAAGTAAGCAGTTCAGGAGAACTTGTTGGCATGAGTAAATGATGGCACAGTAAATGTGTTGATTCTGTTCCAAAGCAAACATGTTGTTAGACTATTGACGTACATGAAAATATTTGAGCCACTGAATGGGAATGAAAAAATGTTCAACAAAAACAACACTGACGAATATTAAATAATATGAAATAGCAAATACAAATATATAATATTAAATCATTTCTTAATACGCATCGTACTTTCACGAACAACAAGTCAGGCACCATTTTTAACTGCAACACTACCAGTCAAATCTTTGGAATAATTAAACATTTTTTTTATGCGTTTAAAACAAGTCTCTTATGCTCACCAAGGCTGCATTTATCTGATCAAAAACAAGGTAAAAACAGTAATACTGTGAAATATTTAGGGCTTTCACATTTCCTTGATTAAATTTGAGTACTCGATAATAAACAAACAAACAAAAAAAATCCTTGATTACATTTTGCCCATGTCGATTAACCGGCAAAATACCGGAAGTGGTGCATTCCACAGACGAGAATCCATGAAAAGCATTATTAGACCATTTTCTAAGGCTGCACGAAACATTAAAACCATTTAAAAATCATAATAAAGCATAGAATTGTGAATTCACAAAAGCTGCAATTCAATTAAATAAATATATGTGCTGCAGGTTTCATATGCACTTTATGTGTGTAGGTTGTGTGTAGGTTATGTGCATCTCAGAGCAATTTCGTTCACTGTTTGCTGCTCCATGCAAACAGTTATTATTACAATGCGCAGACCATCTCAAACACCATCTTTGCATATGCTGAGAGTCATGTGCGAGTTGCTTATAACGTTAATCTGAGCACCATTCTATCAGAAATATGTTAAAACATTTATAAACCTATGCCAACACAGGAGAATACATCATTCTAAATATGCTAACTGTTCATCGTAGCTTCAAAATAAAAGTTTAAACCCTCGATCCGAGTTGCATGTTTTGATGTCCAAATGTTCTTGTTCAAAGAATGACAGTGGTTGCAGCACTTCTATCATAAAGAAGTGGCTAAAAATTTAAGATTAAGTGGACATTTTAATTAAACATTGTTTAGTTAATATTAAACAAAGATTAGATTGCGCTGTAAAGTGTTAAAACTCTCGTCAGGCCGTTGGCGCTATTTGCAGGCATATGATGTAATACATTAAGTACATAACTTATAATTATCTTATTTTATTATATCATGTATTTTAACAGTTTTGTTCAATAAAACCATGATTATTTGCTTTGATATTTTATTTGAACCAATTATTATTGCCTCATTGCTATTATATTTGTATTTAAGTCATTTTAAAGTACATTGTTTGCTTAGGTCTATTTTTATTACCACAAACAATTATCTGATTACTCGATTGGCAAAATAATCATTAGTGACATCCCTAACTTTTCTATTTTACACTAGTCAACATTTGAAGTGGATCAAAACCTTTCATCAAAGTTGTCCTAAAACCAAATGCGTTCTTGTCTTAGGACAACTTTGATAAACTTTTTTGATCCACTTCAAATGTTGACTACAGTAATATAATTTAAAATATAGTTTACTCCTGGGATGGCAAAGCTGAATTTTTAGCAGCCATTACTCCATTCTTCAGTGACATATAATCCTACAAAAGTCATTCTAATATGCTGATTTTCTACTTTTGAACATTTTTTTTTTATTATTATCAATATTAAACAGTTTTTGCTTCTTAATATTTTTGAGGAAACATTGTTGCACTACCATTCAACAGACTGGGGCATGTACTTTTTTTTTTAAAGAAATTAATACCTTTACTAGATAAAGAAAAATCAAAGTGATCAAAAGTGACAGTAAAGATGTGTATAATGTTACAAAAGATTTTAATGCTGTTTCTTTGTACTTTGTATTCATCAACGAATCCTGAACAAATGTATCAAACTTTCTACAAAAAATATTAAAGGGGCTCTATGTAAGAACGTTCATGTATTAATTACTATTTATTGCCAATGTGTGAAGAGCTTGAGACAAAACTTAAAAAACAAGACATTCCCTGACTTCCTAGGTTTTCTATGAAAGCCTGTAAACTGATTTTTATTTGACAGACTTGGGACTTTGCTGAGAAAATCACAAGGATGTGACATTTACGTATGCTCCTGAGACCTGAGAGACTCTCTTCCTTCTGGGCTGGCACATGAATCTATAGGGGTGTGCGATATATATCGTCTGTGATATCGTAATTGTTGTTTTAATGATGTGCGATTTGACATTATTGAGTATGTTGTAAAAACCATTCAAAACCCACCCACAGAGCGCACGCATGCATTACGTGAAGTCTAGACTAGTGCGCATACGCATTTAGAGTGTGTTCTTTCACTGAATGATTCAGTCTATTAAAATACATTTAGAATGATCACAAATTCAAGATATGGGGACAGAAAATGTATATAACTTCATATAGTTAATCAATTTCACACGAAGAGTGCTACGTTTTAGACACCATATTGCTTGTTTTTGCTCTATTTCGCCAACAAAAATCAAATCATACAGCCACAGTGCTGTTTTGTATCTCTGAGCAACATGACAGTGTTTCGTTCCTGAATGAATCAACCGTTTGAATGATTTGGTTCAATCGCAATGACTCACTTACTGTATTTACAGCAGCGGTTCTTAATCCTGGTCCTCGCAACCCTTCCACTTCACAGGGCACTTACGTTCGAATGGAACAAACCCCTGAAGCAGTAAGAGAAACATACAAAATGTGCAGAGCGGGGGGTCGCGAGGACCAGGATTAAGAACTGCTGATTTACAGTGACTTGCTGCCACCTACTGGCAGTTTTAATTTCACATATAAAGTATCTTTTTATTATTTAAATAATTTCAAATATCAGTATTCAACGTTTTGTTTAATATATCAAAATATTATTTGTGCATTTGTAACTGCAGGTTAAATGCATTCATGTCCTGCATTTAACAGTGTGTAAACACATCTAAATGCCACTTCAGATGCAGCTTCTGTGTTTCCTCTGCATTGCAAAGATGAATTTTGTTGATCCTGATTTCATTTGCTTGGTAGCAGCCCAAATGTCTTATTATTCTAATTCACTTATTAAGAATTTGACTCAAAAGATAATGTACACTTTTAAAAAAATGGCTTTATAAAAGGTAAAAATGCCCATAAAATGTAAAAATCTATTTAAACTTATTGAAAAGATTAATTTCTATCAGTGTGAACTGACCACCACACAGAATATGAAGAATATCAAAAACTATAGGAGTCAGTTTAAGATGAACTTTGACATGAGCATAAAGGGCCACTGAATGACACTGAATGACATTCAGTCTCTTGTACATTACGTTTGCACAAGCAAATAAGTAGCTGCCTGCAGTTCACCTAACAGTCACCGGTGTCGCTGAATTCTACATATCATTTATCATACAACATAGCATTATACATCACTAGTTGTCCGAGACAAACAATGTTGATCTGCCGTGGTACAAGTCCTTGTGGAGATTGAAAGAATGCCATCTTCTCCTGTTCCGTTGTTGTCTCGTTTTTGTAGTTTTAAATAATGATTTAATGATTTGATATTGCCGCCCGCTTCTTCTTCGGCTTTTGCCGTGGTACTGCGGGTTACACAAGCAACTTACCCACTAGCGGTCTGCATGTGTACTGCACGTCGACGTGGACAACGACGCAGAAGTATAAATGAAAACTGACGCATAGCCTGTGGCGTAAAGGCTACAGCGTAGGTCCGACGCAGAAGTATAAATTAGCCTTTAGTGTATATCAATGACCGAGTTTAATGTTCTCAAACTGACCAGAACTGGTGTCTGTTGTCTCGCAATGCTAATGCCATCTGTGGCTCATGACTCTTCACATGATGCTGTGATGTTCTACTGCCTGTGTGAAACCACCAAAGCCCTGTGATCTGTATCTCCTCTTCTAACACAGTTATTCACCCTACCAATATGGGTGGTAGAAATGCCATCTGTGGCTCATGACTCTTCACATGATGCTGTGATGTTCAACTTCCTGTGTGAAACCACCAAAGCCCTGTGATCTGTATCTCCTCTTCTAACACAGTTATTCACCCTACCAATATGGGTGGTAGAAAGAGAGCGTGTGAATGAATCTCACCCCCTTCTGCAGTCTTTTTCTGAGCAGATCGGATCCTCCGGGTTTATTACCCAAGAGAGGG
Source organism: Sinocyclocheilus anshuiensis (assembly GCF_001515605.1). NCBI lineage: Eukaryota > Metazoa > Chordata > Actinopteri > Cypriniformes > Cyprinidae > Sinocyclocheilus > Sinocyclocheilus anshuiensis. The sequence continues at coordinate 569,578 of NW_015557060.1, read as the reverse complement.
TATTTGGCCTTCAGTTTGGCTTCCTCCAGTTTCTCTGGACAGACCTTATTCTCCTCATCCTGAGAGAAAACATACACATCACACACACAAATTAATGTCACACATTTGAGCCATACTGGCATGACATTTGTGTTTTTTTCAGTATCTTAAAAACATATTAATGGCTAGAGTCTGATAACACTGTAATCAGCAAAAATTGGGTTACAATAATATGTGAGCAGCATGCATGTACATGATTGTGTTTTTGAGAAAAAAACGTTTATGTGTGGTTAGTGAAAAACTAAAATTTTCAAGTCACTGAAATAAGGCCATAAAACACATACATAATATTTGTTCACAAAACTTTTGAGAACTGGATGTGGTAGACTAGAGTTTTTGCTACAAAATGTGAAAATTATCCTGTTCACTCGTTCATAGAAAACAATGTGACTGAGGCAGGTAAGAAAGAGTGTGAGGAGAGTAAAATAATGCTGGTTTTTTATTATTTGTATTTGTATTATTTTTATTTTATTTACAACACAGCATAATAAAAATATACACAGTGAAGGTCAAAGACACATGATTGAACATACTGATCTGAACACTGGGACTTGAACAGTAACACACCTTTGTGCCAAACATTCCTAGACTCTAATAACATTCATAGTGTTAACACTCGTACTACTTTTATATCTTGTGGTTTTATATGTTAGAAAACATTAAATAAACATCCTGGCATTGTGAGACATATAGACAATGAAATGACATGTATTTCAAAATGTTTCACTTGATTTCATACATGTAGTCAGGAATTATAGTTTGGGAAAAGTCTAACTAGTAAAATGTGTACAAGTTATGTCACAATAACACAATAACAACAGATGCAAGTAATCTTAGGCTACTCATCAGAATGCCAGAATGATATCCTTCATTGGATCAAGCTGTGTGACGCATCGCGTTGTGTTCTTTTTCTGAGGTAAAGTTATCCCTCTCAGCGTGTCTTCTTCCAGAAACAAAAAAGTAGCTGGGATGAACTCTTTACATTTGTTTACGTATGATGTGGGTATTTACATGTGTGCGTGTCTCACGTGGATGTTTAGAATTTGAAAAGCGCGAGCTGCTCGTGGGCATGATCTCATTAGAGATAATGAGTTGAGATGGGAAAAATTGGACATTGCGTTGGTTTCATATGGATTACTTTATCACAGAATATTTGTTTTCAACGTGACTAACTTCATTTAAAATTAGACATTTCAAGCTTTCTGTACATATATTTCTCATGTCTTTGAGGTGAGTATTCGCGGAGATTCAGGTTGTTTTATTTACGTGTCTGTGAAGAGAGGTGACAGAGACAGAGACGGCAGAGAGCGCACCCTGTTTATTTTCTTTATTTTAAAAAAGCACATTGTTTTGTTATTACGACTAAACACAAATAAAAGTAGACCCTGTGCAGTTTAAAACGATACCTTATTCTTATCTGTACAATCAAAAATGAAAGAAAATCAAGAAGCAAGAAAGCAGAAAGCAGTCATCAAGAAAATACAAGACAGACCGCACGTGCGGGCTTTGACCCCAAGGGGGTAAATTGAAAATATCTCAAAGATTAACAAAGGAAGCTTTCCCAAAAAAACTCTGAAATAATAAAGAGGAGATGGTCTTATTATGAGGAGATACCAGCCTGTTTGAAAACCTGCTATTGCAGCTGTTTGCGGAATTATCTTTCGTGGGTTGTGCGCCGGCACAGCTCCAGTGCGGATGAATCTAATGTTTTGAGGAGTATGTGTGGCAGTCAGTCACCGCACCAGTGTGGATATTTACTGTACTTCGCAATCACAGATTCTAGCCTACGTCTTGGAATATATGACCCAAATAAGAATTTTCAAGTAAGTGACAAGTAGGGGTGTAAGAAATTAATCCTTTCTACGATGCATCGCGATGCAGACGAGGACGATTCGGTATCGGTTCAGTAATAACCCATAACCAATTATAACGTACTGATGCTTTTCTGACGTCATTTGTCGCATACGTTTCGCGTTCGGCTTGAAGAGCCGCTGTGCAGAATGATCAGTGTATGACATCAAGTACCGCGAGTGCGATAAGAGAGCAGACGGATCCTTATGCTTTCGAAATGCTCTCGCGGTTGATGTAATAAACTGATCATTTCGCTCAGCTGCCCAAAACTAGGGATGGACCAGAATATTCGATTATTCGAATATTCGTTCAGTGGGTTGGCATTCGATTTTCAATTTTGAGATTCGAATATTCATTTATTTTCGAACACCTGGCATCCCCCGCAAAACGGTTCTCATTCGCGCTTGAATATGAATCGCCCATGAGTGAACGTCATGAACATCATGATTCAGTTCATCTGGAAGAAAAGACAAAATGTCAATGTTGTCAATGACTTGCACGAAAACCAGCAATGTATTGGACCCGGGAATAACGTCTCTATATAGATATTATATATATATAAAGTATATTATATATTATTATGTAAAGTATAATATATATAGTATAATATAAGGGAAACGCACGTGAAACAATAACGAACGATCGTAAAATGACTCATGGAAAACGCTCTTAAGCTCTAAGAACAATCGTTATCGAGAAACGCAGCCCTGTGTGTTTTGTATCACTAGTGCAGTGTCCGTTCTCGGAGCATATAAGCCTTGCCAGCGTGAGGCGCGCCGCTTCTGGCGGTGCTGTTCTGTAGTTTATTAAAAGTGTATTAATTCTGAACATGTCGCGTGTCCATATTGCACCAAAAATGCGACGCTGCACTCCCTTGGGTCCGCAGCAACACACCCGCCACGAGTGAAGTCGATTGGATGAACGGTTCTCGACTAGGCTTGCCGCGATAGACGGTGCTGACAGTGATACCGTTGTTAAGCCGCAACACCAGTTACGTCACTTGCCCACCGCGGCACCGACCCCCACCGTCGTTTTGATTTTTTATAGTAAAAAAAAAAATCATTTAGTTCAGTGAAAGAACAGACACTACAATTAAAAACTGAACGCGGCTGCTCAATGCAGCGTGCCGAACGACAGTCGCACTCGGTGTTGATTACTACCGAAGCTTCGAAGCTCAAAAAATGGTATTCGGACCAGCCCTACCCAAAACATGAGAATTCTTTATTTTAAGCTTTAAGCTAATGCATTAGCATAATGGCTTGCCCTGTCAGGCACTTTGACAGATGCGTGTGCATCCTCAGGGCAAAAAAACTTTCAGTTAACGGTCATATCCTTGACCGTTATGTATAAATGTCACAAATTCACGTGAGCATTTCCATTTTTGCATAAAGGTCCGTCCTGACAGTCTGTGTTAAGTTTGAATCTTTACTGAATGAGTGCCGGTACGGCTGGCACGTGCGTCAGACAGATGGAAAACAGACACAATAATCAGTACAAAAACATTAATTGTGCTTAAATATCTGTTGTTGAAAGTTAAATTAAGGTTTAAAGGTCAACATGCGAGTATTTTATGAGAGTAGGAACTGAAAGGGGATAACAGCGTGTAATTGTCTGAATATAAATATCAGATGCTTCATAACCGCCTATTACAGGATAAAGAAATGACAGGAAGATGTGACTGTGATCAAAGTGAATGTGTTCCTGCAGAACATTACTCCTACCTATTGGTTACAACTGAGTTTGTGATTTTATTCATCTTTATCATCTTTATTATTATTTAAATTTTTAATGCAGAGATTTAAAATATATGCACTATATACAATGCTTAACAAATTTATTAATTTTATTATGTAAGGTTTTTAACCAATTATGGTTTGTACCACTGCTGCTCTAAACTAACAATACTGGTGATTACCAAAATCATTTTTTAGCTTTCTGTATGGGTTAGTCCTCCAATATGTGTAAGCTCCTTAGTATCAGTAGTAGACTATTTCTAATGCTATAATATAATTATTGCTGTTATCTATGAAAGAAAGGCAGATAGCTTTAGTGTTATTTTTTTCAGATACCCAATTACAGTCAAAAAGCACTTAATGCCAGCAAGAATGCAAGCTGTTATGAAGGGCATAGGAGGCCATTTGTGTTATGTGAATAAATACTATTTAGTTGTTTAAGTTTATTTGCCCAATAAATGACAATAACTTTTTTTTTAAACAATTTTTTGACAGATTCCTAAAATTCATAAAATGTGTGTTCTCTTTATTATGGCAGGTGGTCTAATAAATTGTTAAGCACTAGCGTGTAATTGAATATAAATATCAGATGCTTCATAACCGCCTTTAACAGGGTAAAGAAATGAGAAATGACGTAAGACGTGACTGTGGTCAAAGTGAACGTGTGTTCCTGCAGAACATTACTCTTACCTATTGGTTATAACTGAGTTTGTGATTTTATTCATCTTTATCATCTTTATTATTATTTAAATTTTTAATGCAGAGATTTAAAATATATGCACTATATACAATGCTTAACAAATTTATTAATTTTATTATGTAAGGTTTTTAACCAATTATGGTTTGTACCACTGCTGCTCTAAACTAACAATACTGGTGATTACCAAAATCATTTTTTAGCTTTCTGTATGGGTTAGTCCTCCAATATGTGTAAGCTCCTTAGTATCAGTAGTAGACTATTTCTAATGCTATAATATAATTATTGCTGTTATCTATGAAAGAAAGGCAGATAGCTTTAGTGTTATTTTTTTCAGATACCCAATTACAGTCAAAAAGCACTTAATGCCAGCAAGAATGCAAGCTGTTATGAAGGGCATAGGAGGCCATTTTTGTTATGTGAATAAATACTATTTAGTTGTTTAAGTTTATTTGCCCAATAAATGACAATAACTTTTTTTTTAAACAATTTTTTGACAGATTCCTAAAATTCATAAAATGTGTGTTCTCTTTATTATGGCAGGTGGTCTAATAAATTGTTAAGCACTGTATGTTTTCATAGCATTCAGTTGGAACGTTTGTTTGAAGGACACTGGGCAAAATGTGGAATAGTGTGTTTTTTGTCAATAAAATAAAAAAAAGATCAGATTAATCGAAAAAATAACTGACCAACTAATCGATTATCAAAATAATCGTTAGTTGCAGCCCTATTTTATTGACAAAACTGTATACATTGAAAATTGAGGATGCAGTGCATCGTCAATGCATTGTGATGCATCGTGATATCGAATTGAACCGACCGGATATTGTCATCTGAACAAGTAACAAGTCTGCCACGTTTGTTCTGACCAACTGAGGAAAAAAGCATTACAATCGCACTATATGGTGATTAAATCTAAAGATCGATTAGCTCATATCACATCAAACCGTGCAAATTATTATTATTGTTATACTTTATTCTCACATTATTAATGTTAACAACATCAGCATTGCATGACTGAGTATAGTGTATATTAGCGTGTAGATTTCAATTTCTGCACAGTCTAATCTCGAATTGTCATACTATTTGAATTTCATATTAAGAAATTCTTTTAACCCAACAAGCAAATTATGCTCCCTTCGAACTGGTTGTCTTTAAAATACAAATCTTTGTAATCCCAGGCGTTGTCTTTAAAATACAAATCTTGTGTAATCCCAGGCTATCTGTAATCAGAAGCACATTTAAAACTACAATATAATTTAATTTCATTCACATGTGTTTCATAAACACATAATCCTTTCTGGATTACAATCTGCCATCAAAATCATACATTTAATTATTCTAGCTGCTGTGAGAAAAGGCTATAAACGATCCGCCACCTGCAGGATCCTCACATGCGATAGCCTAGTAGCCAGGACAACTTCTTTATGTTTATAGACGTGACATAATGACGCGGCAGCATGCTCGAATTTCCCATGAAAACCTACCCGTACCACTCAAACATTATTATAAGCTAACCGTTGTGAATCGAACTAGAGTAAAGCGATAGTTTTGAACACTGGCTGGTTATGTGCTTGCTCAAATATTGATTTCGGATCATTTTTAACCAAAAAAAAGTTACGGACTGCAGCTTTAAGGATAAGCTGTTTCCCCACAAAAACATGTTATTTCATAACTTAATGAAACCTCTCCTCCATAACATAAATTCGATTGGTCTTGCAGCATTCAGAGTGCTGATAGTTAGTCCATGCTCACTGATACTCTGATGCTTTTCACTGTTTATATAAATCAGATTGATTGTACGCATACAATACGAAACTATGTGTGCAGTATTGAGTTAAAAGTGGAGTTATACTGTTTTTTTTCTTAAAAATGGATATGAAAATGATAAATTAAAGCCATGTTGATATTCAAAACAACAGCTTGTGTGAATATGCTTAATTGTCAAATGATAGATTTTATTTAAATATTATTATATTAAATATTACATCAATATCTACAATGAAAAATCATTAGTGCTAAAACATTTTTTCAATTTCACTTCATTTAATTTGTAGGGCAGCATTAACTGGACATTTGTTAGGAACTTAGGAATTTATTCCTTATTTACAATGGAATCAAGGTGCGTTTTTGTTTGTTGTATGGTGCTTTAGAATTTTTTCATTCTAAGCTCTTTATGTAAATCCATACGGATCTCCCTCAGCTGATGTACACACACTGTGACGAGGTTACAAAACACATTTAAAGTCAGAACATTAAATGCTGTTCAACAGTAAACTTAGCATCACGTGCTAACTGCTAGCTAACAAAATCACAACTCAATCTAGAAAAAAACACACCAACTGCAGCATTATTATTGATAACATCTCAACATATATATATATATGTCTATTTATCTATCAAATGATTTAATAAGCTGGTCATTTCAAAGATTCGATCAGAATATTGGTATTTGATGGTAACTTAGAAGGCCTTTATACATCTGTGGAGATCAGCAGTGCTTTAACAATACTCAAAAACACTAACCAGACAGAACATGAAGCAATCATCAGATCTACCAGTGATATTACAGCAGGTTTTATGCGAAAAATCGCTTTTTATTCGATGTGTCTTCGATTCGATCTGACGTACAGTCTGTATATACTGTTAACGTTATATAGCGGAAAAGCTGAAATCTGACTCACTGCAACGGTTTGACTTCATAATCTTCAAATATACTCACTTTCTGCTCTTCCACTTTCGTCTCCTCAGGCTTTATGTCCTCCATTTTTCTAATATAATGGGTCTGTGTTGATTAATTAGTTTAGAAATCACAACCTAAAATACTGTTCTGCAGACTATTCTAGTATAGCCCGCCCACGAATGCATTAATCCTACTATAGTGAAGGCAAGAACATGAATATTAATCACGTAAGGTGACGTTTTCCCAATGTTATTAAGGTGCAGGCTATGTTTATGAATAGTAATAAGTAACATACAGTTTATTGGGCGAACATACACACGTGATTTAATTGCGTCCGAAAGCTGAAAAATGAAGGCTGCTGCTTCTTCTTCTTCTTTTGATATTTTATGGCGGTTGGCAAACCAGCTTTTGGTGCATATTCCGCCACCTAACGTTACTTGGATGGAGTGTGAGGCGATGATATCAAGGGAAATACTAAAAAAAAAAAAATCCTTCTACCTATATTTTATTATGTACATTTGTTCCTTTCAGAAAATTAATAAGAGCTTTATAACCTTTATGAGAACTGTTTAACACATTCTGTAATGTCATAGAATTAATGATAAAGATTTTAATTCCTCTTTTAACTCCAAAACACTTTTAATTCTTTCCCTTTCATATGTCCTATAGTTAATCAGCACATGCTCTACAGTTTCTGGAAGTTCACAATGATTACATTTACCAGATTCATGTCTTTGAAGGCTGCTTCCCTGACCAGCAGTACTAAACATTCTTCGAAACATTTGGGATAATGTAAGTACACAAGTCAGCAAAATATACTGTATAACACATATAATATATGTTCTAGTGGTTTTTGGATATTTTAATAAAAAAAATATTAGCCTTTAAGGGTTCTAGGCTAGAGTTCTCTTCCGCATTAAACGATAGAATGAGATGATCTGATAAGTCTGCATGGCAGTGTCATGAAGGTTTTTCTCCCCCACGGTCACGACATTAATAATATAATACAAATAATATTTGAACATTAATTTAGGAAAACAATCTTTATATATATATATATATATATATATATATATCAAAAATAAAAAAAACTTTATAGTGTCTCACTTTCTGTTAATACAATACACTGTCACTGAATAACAATCATCTTATGGTTTTCCAGTGGTTTACTTCAAGGACCGTTATGTGATTAATTTGGCGTACAGCAAAACAAAATAGGCCTTCATCTCAATCAGTGAATTTATTTATTTTATTTTATTTTAATTCATTTTATTTTAATTGGACAAGCCATTATTGTGTGCTTGTGATTGCGTCTGCGGTGGTTTGGTTGGGACCTTGATACTGCAGCCAGGGGCGGATTTAGTGAATTGGGGGCCCCAGGCAAAATATAGGAATGGGGCCCTATACATTTGCACACATTTTCCTAGATCAACCTTGAGGTTCCATTTTGTTGTTTTCAGCGTAAGCCTGTGTGCAAAGGCTGTCTAATTCTAAACTTTAAAATACATTTATTTTTAGTTGTTTTAACTACAAATTTAAATAATACTGAAAAAATAATGAAAAGGCAATTATACATTTACACACCTAAAATACATATATCAAGAGCATGCTCACAGATGAGAACAAAAGAGCGCTGCAATGCAATTTTGTATGATATGTTAATTATTTATATTTTTTATCCATGCAGCAAATGCTTTAAAAAACAGCTTTAAAATTACTTTATTGCATTCCAGACGCTTTAAAAGTACTTTTCACTATAAATTTTATGGGTAGCTTGAATGTAAGCATTGTCATGGACACCTAAAATACATATATCAAGAGCATGCTCACAGATGAGAACAAAAGAGCGTTGGATGAAGTGGATTAAAGAATATCCTATATGAAAAGCATTTTAGGGGGCCCTTGGCTTTTGGGGGCCCAAGGCGGTCGCCTACCTTTGCCTAATGGGTAAGTCCGCCCCTGACTGCAGCTCCACCTCACATCACTGAAATTAATGAATTTTAATTATTGTTTTACTTTAAAGGATGTTATCTTGTATTATGAAAACAAGAAATAAAGATCTAGAATTTATTGTTAGCATTATTATTTTAATGGCAAGATTTCACATACATAAACAAAAACATCTTAATTCATCTCCTATGTTTGTTTTTATGTTTATAATTTGCATTGTTATTATTTGTATGTTCCTGTTCTTTGCAATAAAAAATATCTGGGATATTTTGGCTTCATTTGGGAGGAAATTGAGACACATGTTCACGTTTTCCTCCAATTCTGATTTTGTGAATTGGAATGTGATCAAAGGATTGTGGGTGATTAAAGGGTACGAATGATACACTCGATGCATACTTGCAATATATATACATATATATACAATGAGTAGGTCTGTACATATACCCGCAACATCTAGCTACTGGGGTGCCTCAGGGCTCAGTTCTTAGACTAATTCTCTTCTCTGTCTATGTGGCATCACTAGGTTCTGTCATTCAGAAACATGGCTTTTCATATCACTGCTATGCTGATGACACTCAACTCTACCTCTCATTCCAGCATGATGATCCGACAATAGCTGCTCGCATTGTCTAACAGACATTTCTTGCTGGATGAAGGACCATCACCTTCAACTCAACCTTGCCAAGACAGAACTGCTTGTGGTTCTAACAAACCCATCACTTCATCACAATTTCACCATCCAGTTTGGCACATCAACCATAACTCCTTCAAAAACCGTGAGAAACCTTGGAGTTATGATTGATGATCAGCAGAATTTCTCAGACCACATTGCTTAAACTGCCCGGTCCTGCAGCTTTGCTTTATACAACATTAGGAAGATCAGGCCCTTTCTTTTGGAACATGCTTCACAACTCCTTGTTCAAGCTCTTGCTCTGTCCAGGCTGGACTATTGCAATGCTCTCTTGACAGGTCTTCCAGCCAGTTCTATCAAACCTCTACAATTAATACAGAATGCGGCTGCAAGATTAATCTTTAATGAGCCAAAAAGAACGCATGTCACACCTCTGTTTATCAATTTGCACTGGCTACCAATAGCTGCTCGCATAAAATTTAAGGCATTGATGTTTGCCTACAAAACCACCACTGGCTCTGCGCCCCTTTATCTAAATTCACTACTTTAGACTTATGTGTCCTTCAGAAGCTTGCGTTCTGCAAGTGAACGGTCCATTATTGTGCCACCCAAAAGAGGCACAAAATCACTTTCACAGACTTTTACATTAACTGTTTCTTCCTGGTGGAATGACCTGCCCAACTCAATTTGAGCAGCTGATTCCTTAGGCAATAAACGGCCAAAAGTGTTTATTGCTTCTATTTTCCTCATTTGTAAGTCGCTTTAGATAAAAGCGTCTGCTAAATGACTAAATGTAAATGTAAATGCACTTGTGGCATCTTTTTTTGCTGCATTAAACAGTCTGTGTAAATACGTCTAAATGCCACTTCAGATGCAGCTTCTGTGACACCTCTGCAGGCAAATATGGATTTTGTTGATATTGGTTTTATTTGGTTGATATCAGCCCTATGGTGTCTTATTTATGCTACATGAAAGATGACACATCTTTTCTGAGGTTAGAAGATTTGCCCTTCTAAAGAAAAAAAAAGCCCCTGGAAATCAATTTAAGGGGGTAAAGATCGTTAATGGAAATGTTAATTTCTGTCACTGGTTTAGGATTATTTTTCACTTTTTATCTACAACTCTTTCCAGTCGTATTGCAAACAACAATTCATTATTAAATCATATGCATGATGGCTAAGTGGGTGGCAGTGTTGTCTTACAGCAAGAAGGTCCCTAATGCAACTTTCTGAGTTTGCATATTTTCTCCATGTTTGTCCCTATGTTTCCTCCATGTGCTTCACTTTTTCCTCAAAATTCAAACATACTGCATAGGTGAAATGGAGACAATAAATTGTCCATAGATGTGAATGTGTCTGTCCAGGGTGACCCCGTGCACCTGCAGCCCAAGACCAAACAGGATAAGCAGCTTGGAAAATGGATGGATGAATATATAATTTCTCATTCTAAAAATACCAACAAATGGAAGACGGAAATGTTCTGTTGTTTGAGTTCAGCTCTGAGTTAACACTCTTTCCCTTTGGATAGAGAAACACAAGAAGTTAACAGACAAGAAGAGTTTTTTTTTTCTGAAAGGACAGTGGAGATCTGACAGGAAGCAAGTGGGATAGAGAGGGGGATGAGATCACGAAAGGTCCACAAGGTGGGATTTGAACTTGAGACATCCAAAGCACAACTGCGCCATATGTTGGCATGTTGCCCACGAGGCTATCACTGTCGAGACAACAAGGGTTTTAACATCACTTCTCATACAAGAGTTTGCAGTCATCACCATAACGGTGATAATGTGATCAAGTTATCAAGCCATCGACTACTAAAGGATGGCGCTTGCTGACTTATAAAGGTCTATACCCACTCTGGCAAGTGCACGAACATCTTGTAACACTCCAAAGACATAGAAAAACTTGAAGTCACATCATATGACCCCTTTAATTATTTTGAGAATGGAGAAAGACCGTTCCATTAATAGGCTCCAGCATCGTGGTCACATTACCACTTCGGGAGTGCATTATTTCTCTAATAATTTTAAAGGCCTGGAGTCACAACTACACCTCAAGACATTGTTCAGATATTTTATTTCAATACATTTGTCATGTTTCCACCCTGAAAACTCCAACCCATCCAATAATGGAATGATAATTCCAAAACATAATTTTAGAGCTAATAACGGAGGCTTGAGCCATTGATATGCAGGCTAATGCAGTTATTAGAGATAGAGAGAGACAGCGAGAGAAAGAGAGATTGAGCACATGTGAATACCTGCGTCTGTGCATCTCTCAGCAGTGTTCAGCAGCAGCGTCTCTACTAACAGCAAATCTTTTAAGTTGAACTGCTTCAAGAACCTCGCAACTGAGAAAGGTCATGTAGTCATGTAGCTGCTAAACTATTTTATTGATACATTCGCTGGGCAGCTCTGGCAACAAGTTTCTGTGCGTGCCACCATGTGTGTGCACGAGTGTGTGTCTGTACTGTGCGTGTGTTTGCGAGAGAGAACGGGAGAAGGAAAGTGTGATTTCTGTACATATAAAGGTGGAAAACATGGAAATATTTTGACAGTTGTCATCCTATTGCTTGTTATATTTATTTGCTCAATGTCTTTTGAGGTTTTGGTTCTTTTACTGTTGTAGATAGCCGCCCATAGTATAACTAAAGTAGGTTACACTTTATTTTAAGGTGTCCTTGTTACAGTGTAAATATACATTTAAGTACTGAGTAATATTAATTCACTACTTATGTACTTATTATATAGTTAGGGTTAGGATTAGGGTTTGGCTTAGGGTTACTTGCATGTAATAATAGTAAGTACATGTAACGTGTAACAAGGACACCTTAAAATAAAGTGTTACCCAAAAGTATTATATATATCTTCATTGTACTTGAAGCATATCTTCATGTGTCATCTATCTTTTTATTTTAACTTTTTAAAATAATAATTAATAATAAACAAATAAGACATTTTATTTTATTTTATTTGAAAATAATGCAATATTTACTCATCCCACAACCCTCAATCAATCAAATTTTATTTCTGGCCCTTTGTAGTAAACGTTTGGTGATGTTTCACTTTCATTTTCACTTCAATGCACTTTTAAACCTTTTCATCCTGCTGCAGTTTCCTACAGGTCATGTGATTTACTGAAAAGATGACTGATCTGCATACAAGTATTTAAGACCACCGCATACTGTGCAGTGTTCTTTCATCAGTCGGGAGATTCAAGAACACAAGACAAATCTGTTGTATGATATTAAGCATTTCATTTGCTCTTTGGGATTCAAATTCACTTCAGGTTTGTCAGATTATTACATTTATTAAAAATAATTATACAATGTACAGCGCATGTAGAATATGATTGTTTATTGTTAGTTCATGTTAGGTCATTATGCATTATGACTAATGTTAACATTTAGTAAATGTATTAGTATTTATTGAAATTTACATACATCAAACTTAATAAATGCTGCATTTTCAGTATTAGTTATTGTTGACTAATGTTGTACTTGTCTTGAGGTTGCTGAGATGTTGCTGCGCACATTATTTTAAGATGTTTACTTTGAGAAATGTAAAGATTTTCATATTTCTGATGGTTTAAATGATCAGCCCTTTGTGGGCCCCTCAAACTGGGGATTTACCTGCTTCCCTGAAACAATGCCTCTGGTTTCAGAGTGAGTGGTTTCAGGTTTTTAACTGTAAGGTTAGCTGAAACGGTAATAGATTAATACTGCAAAATTTGCAGGAACATATGCCTTCACTTAATGTACTTGAGAAAATCATTTCAGAGTAGGTCAGATTAATATCAAATATGACAGTTTATTATTAGTCAGATAAACATCCTCCAAATGGAGGCAGGAACTAACAACTGGCATTTGCAATGATCAAGGCCTAGACATAGAGAGTTTACACCTTTTGGGGACAGATAGGAATTTGCATGAAAGACACTGGGAAAGGACAGACCCACTACAGTGAGCACTTCACTTCTTATATTTAATGAGACCATTGTACCAGTCGCACTGAGACATTTCAAATGATAGCATGACTGTGAATATCAAATGCATTCATGTAGAACATTATATTTTGCAATTGACCATTCTGAGAAAACTGGGTGAAGGAAAGAATGGGTAAAGGGAAGTAAGTGGGACAAATGTGAAGGAAGCATAGGTGAGAAAGAAGCTTTCCCACATCATCGTATGGTGAGATGTGGAAACAGATGTCTGAATGTTAATGTGTCTGTGTTTGCATTGTCCATATCTCAGGACATCACAGTGTCAGAGGTTCTTCCAGCCTTACAGAAGACCTGAGCCATCATATCCTGGCAAATTAAAATCAAACAACATGGGTAAGAAATGTAAACTATAATAGGATAACATCAATATCATATACATGCTAGTGAGTATATTTTATTTGTTTATAATGTGGTGACATTTAATAGTAAAAAATCTTATTCTGTTTCAGCGGCAGAGAAAGCAGCAGCAGAAGAACCAAGGGCAACTCTACAGTTACCACTGACATTAACAGTTACAATTGTAACAGTTGTAGTAGTAGTTTATGCATTTATGTCAGGAGTAGGTGAAGGAGTAGTCGGAGCAGCAGCTGGAGCAGCAGCTGCGGTAGGCATTTTACATTCACTGTGGGAAGAAGAAGAAAGAACAGAACTACTAGCAGTAGCAGTAACAGGAGTAACAGGAGGCATAGCAGGAATAGCAGCAGCAATGTTGCGATCAATGGTAGGAGAACGTTCACTAACAGGAGCAGCCATAGTTGGGTGCCATAGCAGGAGCTGCAATAGTTGCAATAGCAAAAACACAGTTACAGTGCGTTATAAAAATAATAAAGCCTTTTATAGATGCATTGAAACTGTTTGTAGGAGTAAGTGTAGTAACAACAGCAGTAACTCTATTGAAATGGGCAATAAATACAATAAAATGGGTAAAAGATCAAATAAAGTTGGCAGCATCCCAAGTAAAAGCAGCAGCACAATGGATTATAGAAGCAGCAAAAAAAGCATTCAACACATTAGCATCATTTGGAGCATCAGGATTAGCACTAACAGCAGCAGGAGTAATAGCATCAGTAGCATTAGCATCAGCAGCAGCATCAGGATTAGCAGCATTAGCAGGACTAGCATCTGGATTATTTGGCGGATTATTGGGATTGGTGTTAGTACTAGCACTAGCGGCAGGAGCAGCAATTTTTGGATCAGACTGGAGAGGACAATCAAATCAGCAGCAGACTCAAGGAGCAGATGTGATGTTACCAACTGCTGCTTTTTTGCTTTTGGTTTTATTTTGTTTTCTTGTTACCTCTGCGGGTGTGTTTCGATGTTGCTGTTTATTGTTGTTTCTCTTCCTGTTCCTGTGGTTTCTGCTGTGCTACCGCTCTGAAAAGCACTGATCTTGTTCATTAAGAAGGCGACCACTATAAAAGCCTCAAAAAGGTCTCAAAAATGAATATGAAAGAGACTCTCAGGACTTGTCTCCATACAGGGACTTTTTTCGCCTGCATCAGTCATCATTTTGGCCTAGCTCATTTCTTTTAGCCATCTATTATTGTGCATTCAGCGTACTCCTGTTATTGTAAGGTCATTGTTCTGCTACTTATGTCACTTCTGTGTACTACTGTATACATTCTATCCAACTTTATTCACTTACATACTAACATAAAAAGATATTTAAAAAGAAACGCCCTCTCAATTTCAACTGCTTTTATCTCCAGAAAATTTCTTAACATGTGCATATATTTGTTTTAACATAGAAAGTGAAATAACTGAGACACACTGCACAAGTTTCACAAGCATTCAGTGGTTACTATGCAAGAGACGACATGGATGGATACTATTGCTTGCCTTCATTTTGTACTTTGGAAAATTTGGTTTTGTTTCCATTAGCACCAACACAAAACACAAGCGTGGGTATTGGGCTTGTGTTTTGTTTCATAGGGAAGTTAAAGGTCTAAAAGTTTAAACAACGAATTCTAAAACAATTTAATTTCTGATGAGAAATTTAAAATTAAGAGGTTAATAAGTCAAATGCAACCAGATAGAAAAGGCAGAAGCATAAAAAGTGTCTGCCGGGAGGTTTATTTTTATTATGTGCATATTAACTCCAAGTCTTAACATGATAAAACAGGAGATTTGACCTCCATTTCCACTATGTAAGCAGTGGTTTAACAAGTCACTGAAATCTTTCTTCTCAGATTTACTTTATAAACCACTGTTTCATGATGTAAGATAATCTATGTATTACCAATGTATTCACTGCAGAGAATACATCCATTTGCTTGATGGTTTTATAGATTTACATGTACACTGGAAAACCAATTAATTTTCATTGGCTTTCTACACACACGCACACTGGTTTCTATTTTTTTAAATGGGGATATTCCATAGACATAATGTTTTTTCTACTGTACAAACTGTATTTTCTACCCCCTTAACCTAACCCTACCCCTCACACAAAACTTTCTGCTTTTTTTTTTTTTTTTGACAG
>NW_015557060.1:515369-553331 GCF_001515605.1 Sinocyclocheilus anshuiensis | reverse complement strand
ACACACACACACACACACACACACACACACACACACACACACACACACACACACACACACACGGTTGTTTGTATTTTTAAGTAGTCAAAAACAGAGCACAACTATATGCATGTTTAAAGGTAATTTTATAGATATAATATATAATTATTTTATTTAAGATCTGAAAGACAAAAATACATGGTATGATTGAAACATATCTTGCACTACATCATAATGTTTTGCACAACAGGCATCACATGTGCAGTAAATGAAAGTTCAATTTAAATATTAAATAAATGATGACAAAAAAAGTAAATATGTAAACACTAAGCTAGTAAGATATTTGTTTTTCTATTGCAACACTTCCGATTAAAGTGGTTTGGTAACAGTACAAAGAAAAAAGTCATTGAACAAATCTCATTTTCTTCCAGTTGTGGTGAAAAAACACAGTGCTCTTCAAACATCCTTGCAGTTATTCAGTTACTTGACTTTTGTTTTTAAAAAATGGTCCGTTGATTTCGTTTTTTGCTGCATCATATCTGTTCACGCCATGCCGAACGTTTGGAAAGAAGTCTAAATGAAAACTCCCAACCATCTGTTGTTTTAAACCTAATAATGTTGAAGCACTGAAGATTAATTTGTGTGTATTTTAGGAAAGGGGGCATTAATGTGAACTGTCCTTCTGTGCATGTGTATGTGCGCTTTTAGTGGGCTTCTCTTTTTTTAATTCCCATACAAGCAGATGACAGATTTGGATTTAGTAAGGCCCCTGTGCTGGATTAAAATCAGAACAGACTTGACTAGACTAGATTAAATTAGCATCTGGGAGAGAAAGGGGGGTCGGCAGGTGACTCTGTGAATGACTTGAGCTCATAGGCAGCACCACTGTCCACTTCCATGGATTTACGGGAGAAAAGGAGCCGGATGTCCCGATGGAGGTAGATCTTTCCAGATTTGGAGCTCTGGAACCTAAGAGACAGATGGAAGAGAGAAAAAAGGCAAACAGTTAATAAGGCTCACTAATGCATACAAAACAACTAATCCGACATAATTTGCTAACACAGCTTGCTAATGAGTTTCCTTGTCTTCCTCTAGGGGGCGTTGGATAGTTCATAGAGTGCGCGTGCATTGTTGTTGCTTTTTTGTCTTGTGGGACAGATTATACTAGATTATATACTATGCTAAAACGTTATAACTATTTGAATGTGTTTATTAAAATAGTCTGTGTCTGGCATTCAATTGGAACTCTTAAAATTCTTATCTAGTAATCACAAAAGACTGTCCATCTTGATCATAAAGTATTTTATTCTATTTATGCAGCAGTGGTCTAAATAATTATTTAATTCATAATCATTATAATTACTTTTAATTATCATTCAAAATTGAAGACAACATCTAGGCTGCCCTTTCCAGGGATCTTTTCCACACTAATTGCATGCTAATTCTACTCATTTATTCCATTTTTATTGGTTGAACACATGAGAAATTGTCTACACGAGTATTTGAAAATTCATGACCCACTGAGCCTAAATCTGAAACTGAAAATACTCATTTTAATATGGAATTTATTTGGTATTGCCTTCTAAAAAACGTAAACTTCAAAGCACTTATAATGTCGCATTACTGTAAATTCAAGCTCTTTTTGACTAAATATCACCATCAGACAACATTTACTTAAAATATAACTACACCCATTTCATGTGTACGCTGTTTTTCCACATGTTTTTTGTTCTGTTTATCAGTGCTTAATTTAGCTGAAAAGTAAACCTGACAAACAGTTTTGGAGACTCAGTTCCTTATTCAAGTAGATAAGAGCTGTACTTTCATGACTAGAAAATAGCTGCCTGGAAATGAACAGACTTGCTCTAATAAGGACTTAAAAAGAGCACTGCATTTTCACACACCTTATCAGGCAACCTCTGGGGGCTAATTAAAATGAGTATACATATTCAAGAATAGGCATGTCGGGGCCACAAGCTGCCTGTTAAGCAAGTGTGGTCTTGACCAAAAGCACTTGACAGCATCATCTGACAGCAAACAATGAGCATTTCAGCCCTGTATTCCAGAAAGAAAATCCTCAAGTGAGCACTTAAGGTGGTCAGCTTCACGCCATGGTACCGACCTCAGATGGACGAGGTAGCGGAGGCTTCGTCCTTGACTCAGTTGGGATGGCTTTTTGTTGTTATGTCCATTGAACTCGCGTTTGACTGGGACTGAGAAGGTTCTCTGCCGCAGGAATGTCTGATGGCTGGCGGGCATTTCTCTCAGATCATACATCACCACAAACATCTTCACCACTGTCTTATTGGGGTTAAATAAGGTCTGACACACAGAGACAGGAGACAAAACATCCGCTGAGCATCAAAGCTACAGAAAATAGAAAACACGAGCATGAATTCATCAAGCAAACTCATTTAAAGTTGCAGTCAGTGAGCATTTCATCAGAAACAGATGCTAATTATCGGAGTGGGTGGAAATCCATTAAAACCTCTATTAAAATAACAGTTTTATTTTACTATCGTCCAAAATCATTCATTAAAAACACTGCATCAGAGTGATTCATTCATGACTAAACCTGTTGAAAAAACCAGCATATGCTGGTGAGGTATGTTTTGACGCTGGGATGCTGGTTTAAGCTGGTCCTTTGCTGGTTTATGCTGGTCCTTTTGCTGGTTTATGCTGGTCATGTGCTGGCAAAGGACCAGCTTAAACCAGCAAAGGACCAGCTTAAACCAGCAAAGGACCAGCTTAAACCAGCAAAGGACCAGCTTAAACCAGCAAAGGACCAGCTTAAACCAGCAAAGGACCAGCTTAAACCAGCAAAGGACCAGCTTAAACCAGCAAAGGACCAGCTTAAACCAGCAAAGGACCAGCTTAAACCAGCAAAGGACCAGCTTAAACCAGCAAAGGACCAGCTTAAACCAGCAAAGGACCAGCTTAAACCAGCAAAGGACCAGCTTAAACCAGCAAAGGACCAGCTTAAACCAGCAAAGGACCAGCTTAAACCAGCAAAGGACCAGCTTAAACCAGCAAAGGACCAGCTTAAACCAGCAAAGGACCAGCTTAAACCAGCAAAGGACCAGCTTAAACCAGCAAAGGACCAGCTTAAACCAGCAAAGGACCAGCTTAAACCAGCAAAGGACCAGCTTAAACCAGCAAAGGACCAGCTTAAACCAGCAAAGGACCAGCTTAAACCAGCAAAGGACCAGCTTAAACCAGCAAAGGACCAGCTTAAACCAGCAAAGGACCAGCTTAAACCAGCATCCCAGCGTCAAAACATACCTAACCAGCATATGCTGTTTTTTTCAACAGGGAATGCAAATCAAAGACTTTAAAGGAAGCACAGGTACTGACAACATTTAGTGTGATAATGTCAATTATCATGAAAAAGCCTGCTCATTTTTTTTTAAAGATTTAGACAGGCTATGAAAGGACCACACTGGAAAGGTTAGAAAGTGATACGTTTTTCTTTCTATTCTTCTGTTTACATAATGTAATTCCGACATATTCACCAGTAGAGGGCGCATCTGTAAACTATTTTAAGGGTTGATATTTTCCTTTGTTCTCACAATGCAGTCTGGTTATTACACATACTTGTGAGTAGTTATTATTCATTCGAAAAAGTGTGTCATGACCATGACACACAGTTTGTAAGCATTTAATTATGTTTTATAACATAAGTTGATGCTTACCACTTGAATGGTTCCTGAAGGAGGTACTCGATATCCCCTCTTACCGAGAGACTCCAAGTTTATGACACCCTAAAGAGAAGCAGGAGAATTCAATATAGATAAAGTATGAGCCTTTTAAATAGCATAACAATTGATAATAACATTATGGACTCCTTCACAGGTGTTACGTTTCTGTATTTACACAACTGTACTAATCGAAGAAAGGGGAGAAAAAAAATATAGTAACATACCCCCGACAAGTACACAAAATATCCAAGTAACTCAGCTTGGGTCATTACCATGTAGGGGGAAGGTGCGTTATCATCAGAGACGCTGTAGAATGACACGTCAACAGGTAAGGTCATGTGACTGGGGCAGAAAGTTCCGCTGGCGCCAACCTCTGCTGTGAAACCCTCGATTGTGCCCAATGACTCCAAACGATAATTCAGAACACACTCCTACACACATAAACACAAAGAAACATCTATCTATCAATCCAATCTAGTTGAAATTACAACTATGTCTATGAACAAGTCTAGTTTTAACATTCATTAATGACATGGAAATTTTATACATTTTTGAGGCATATGGTAAATGTATGAGCAGGGTAAAAAACAAAACCATTAGACCAAATAAAGAAAGAGGGTGTTGACACAAAGGATTGTTCACTAATTGTGTCTGTGTGTGAGTGAAATTATTTGTTCATCTACCTCAAAGTTTCCCAAAAGGCTGAGGTTGGCGGGTGGAGCGCTGGCACTAAGGATCTGATGCTGAGACTCATCAAAGTATTGTGATCTTTTCAAAACCCTGCAAACACACACACACACACACACAAAGTTTAGTCAGCCATTTTAGGTAGGCTGAGCTTTAGGGATAACTCTAGTGTATGTGTGCACAGCAGATGGCAGTGTATGTAGGAAAGCCTCAGTAAAGGAAATGGCACAGTGAATTATGGTACAATGGCACTACAGCAGAAAATAAAGTGAGGAAAGAAAGTCATACCTCTTATTGGCAGCCCATGGCAGTCCTCTGCAATGAATCAGAGACGTGTCTAAATGAAAATATCCTGTCTGGCTTTTTCTTTGAGGAACCTGAGGGGAAAAAGAAGGAAGCAGATGAACACATTTACATCTTTGTTTTGCAAGCTTGTGACCAATTGCACGTTATATAAATGTCTATACTGATACAACATACTGTACCCAATTTGCAATTGCATATAAGTTTCTTTCAATGTGTATTAACTCTTCATTTACTCTGTCTTATTTAGCCTCTTTAGTTTTTTAAATGTATATGCAAGTACTTAAAGCTCCTGTAATCCTGCAAATACTGTGTGTGTGTGTGTGTGTGTGTGTGTGTGCAATAATATGGTATCTGATGGTAACACTGTGGCTACTATAAAACAAACAAACAAACAAACAAACAGACCAAGGATCTATTTGTTCCCATATCTATCAAAGACAGATTTAAAAGCCACAAATATTCTCAAATATTTTCTAATAATGTAAACATTGATATTTTATGTCAGCTTGCAAATAATTGGCATGCGTTGATTTTTTCCTATCCTTATCTCTAACCCTAATCATTAACTACCTGTAAAATCCGTGGGAAATGATAAAAAAGTCGATAAAGTTTTAAATTTCTTAATCAGATAAAAACTAAACTAATCTTACTGGAGAGGAATTTTGTACATAAAAATGCAGTACATAGTACCTTTTTTTTTTTAGACTGGTCATGTCTTGCAGAAAATGCTGATCAAAACAGTTTAGTTGTTTGCAACATTTAATGAAAACCAATAGAAAGAGTGAGAATTACATTTGAGTGGATCTCTAGAGAACAAGAGCACCACTCATCTGCAGTAACAGCACCAAACTCCCACACACAGAGAAGTGCCTGAGCCATACGGTACAAATCAGAACTCATTCTGCCATCGGTATGATTTGAAAACACTCATGACTTAATTTACTAAGAGTATTAATGGAAAGTATTAATAAAGTGTTGAAAGAAGTTATTATTGTAAGTCTATGGCCCATAAGACTTCATTAGCATGTCATCTAGGAGGCATAGAAACTGTGGACAGCATTTGAGACAAACAAGAAGTGATTCAGTAGATGAGTCACAGACACAAAGACTCTGGGGCCCTTTCAGTAAGATGCTGTGCTATAATCTCTGTGTTGGAGAGTGACAGAGAGATCTATAGTCTTACCGGGCTGGAGAGGAGAGGTAGGCCTGTGCAGGGGTGGAAGGCTTTTGTTGCAGTTCCGTCTATGGAGTGGCGATTCTGTTTTTTCCAGTTACTGCATGACTTCAATGGGGAGGGTCTCTGTTAATACAAAGACAGAGAGGAGAAATTCAGCAGTGGGTTTCAAATAAAGGTTTTAAAACATAACAAGAAACCCATGTATGCTTATAAACCCACTTGACCTTAGTGCATTTACACATAAAAAACGCATAAGAGAGAGACATATCAACTCACAGTGTGATTGCTCTGGGCAGGACTGGAGGTGTTGCAAGTAAGGTTGGCTGGTGTGCTCGAGGGAGAAGCCCAGGGCTCCTGGTTCTCATCCTTCTCAGGACAAGTGGACCCATTCCAGACATCCTTTTCTGCTCCTTTCTCACGGTTTGCCTCTTGGGTCTTGAAGGGCTGGAGGTATCCAGTTCGGGTCAGGCCATTCTCCTGAGGAGAGCTTGCATGGCTAGAGTAGCTATTCAAGGAGGTCCAGGACTCTCTACTGGCATACTGTTGCTTATTAGTTGCCGTTAAAGGCTGTGATTTTGTGACGCTGTGGTCTTCAAGTTTTAAACCGGCCACATTTTGCGGTCTAGGGGAACAGTCCCGCTTACAGCGATGAGAGTCAGGAGATCTGCAACATTTTGTTGCTTGAGAAATACGAGGATCTGTGCTTGCCTCACCATTGGGTGCACTTGAAGACTTCTCATGGCTTGATGATACAAAGCCATTTGTCTGCACTCCATGATTTGTCTCAACCTGTTCGGTTTGAGAGGTCTTCAATTTATAGGTGCCATTCAGGAGACTGTAGGAATGTTGCAGTCGCTCCTGAATCAACCTGGAGATGTCCTGAACTGCATCTGCAATCAGAGAACCCTCAGCAGACTGGTCACTGAGTACCAGGCGCCTACAAGTCGAGAGTTTTGGGGACGTTTTTGATTCGCGGTCGACTCTGTCCAGCCGTGTTCTGCTTCTAGGGCTCAAGGGGGTGTCAAAGAGAGAAGACCGGCTCCTCTCAGGGATTTCTGGACTGGTTCCATTGTGGTTTTGAGGCTGGGGGACTGGGAAGAGGGGCTCTTTGGATTTCTTCAAGCGCTCCTTATCCTGCGATGAGTTCCTGGTTGTTTTGTGTCCTGGCGGTTCTTGAGAAATGAAGAGCGCATCAGGGAGATGGGGAGCTGTAGGGTCGCATAAATTCAGTCGCTGAGCAATGCGAGCAATGACTTCCTGTCTCTCCTGAAGCAGGGAGCCAATGAGGGGGTTGGTTTCACCTGAGATGGAGCTGGGACATGGGCTGGGGGTAACTAAAGGGTCAGTAATGGAGAGTGATTTAAAACCACGAATTGGTGACTCCACACTTGAGGTCTTCGGGCTCTCCGCCCCATCAGTACACAAGTTATATGCCTCTGTAGGGGGGATGTCCACACCGCCGTTCAGCCGAGAGTACAGCCACTTGACGGCTTTGCCTGGTGGGAGAGGGGATTCAGGGCGAGGGTGGCATTTACGGGTGTTAAGAGGGCTGTGGGGAGGTGGAGAAGGGCGTAGAGGCCTGGAGAAGAGTGGAGATCCTGGCATACGGAGGGAACTGCGATTCTCTCCAGGATGGTTCCTACCCTCTCCACGCTCCAGGTTTCTCTTGCCCAAAGAAGCTATACCTGAGTGAATGCTACATTTCAGAATGGGGTATTTGGGCTGGCGAGGCAAAGACTGAACCCGCACTTTGAGAGCGACACTATGTGACACGTTCGGGACAGGGAAAGCATGTTCAGAGGGTGTTTGTGAGAAGTTCCATAGCAGTTCTTCATCAGCTGCACTTATTCTGCAAAATACAGCAAATGGGATTGTTAATAAATCCATTCTTATGTAAACTGTTGCACTGAATCGAATGATACAATGTATGTAATGTATGACTTTCTGTCTTTCTTCTTTTCTCTCTTGACTCCCCTGACTTCCTGTCTCTTCTGAAACATTCCTATAGTCTCCTGAAAGGCACATATAAAATCTTCTGGAAGGTTTTACACACTATTTACACACATTATTTTTCTGCTTGCGTTTCATTAACAAATCCCATGGAATCACCTAGTGAGAACCCTACCTAGGATCCTACCTAAATGTAATGTAGCTTCACATTTATCCTTTACAAAGATGGCATCCTTTTTGAAGGATAAATGTCATCATTTCTTCCTACCCTTGAAAGTGTTTGTATGTAGAGTATGTTACCTGTATAGGATGTTTCTAGGTACAAGTCCGTGAGAGGCACTGAGCCATGCGCTGAGCTGCGAGAAAAACACGTAGGAACGCACAGCCAACAGCAAGGTTTTCTCCTCGGTAAATCGATCTCCACTCCTGCAACAAACACCAACTTTGTTAAAATTCCCTAGACCTGTGGGAAAGAATGTGTATTGGAAGTACTGTAAAGAGCAAGTCTTACTGTCTGGGCACTGGCTGTAAAGTCCATCTCTCTAGTAAGAGCGCATCTTGCTTTATTGCTGGATCATTTAGGTCTGTGCAGTCTGTGGTCGGACCTTCATCGCTATAGCAACAGTCAGGAAGCAGCATCACCTCAATCATGATGGGGATGTGATTGCGCCATAGTAACATGACCTCTGACCTTGTTCTTCTTGCCTGACGACACTGCATTGGGGAAAAAGTTTTGTTGTTTACTACATAACACTGTCTGACCTGTAACTGGTTTTGACAGAGTGCTAGTCTAGGGGAGTTGGAAAATGAGCCTATTTTCAAAAATAGTGGAGTGTTCCTTTAAGATGCAAAATAACAAACATTATGCACAACAACCTGTGAGTCATTAACCTAAAGGTGAAGTGTACAATTTCTGTCATGACCAAACATTCTGACTGTTTTCAAACAGGTTTCCAAACAGAAATCCCTGTCTGTCCTCATTAATAGAGAACAAGAAGTTGAAAAGATAATGTTATGTTATAAATAATCTCAGAGATACACATCTGTTGATGACAACATGAGGACATAATTTACTGCTTGTTAACATTGGATTTTACTCTTACAAATTGTGAAATGTAACTACATGCCCCTCCTTGGGTTAATAAAAAAAGGTGTAACCCACCTGTGGTATTTTGTCGCTGCATTCATGTTTGGTAAGGACAGGCATAGCAGACTGGGCAGGTGGGCAGTGAACACCCTCTGTCCGCCCCTTTACGGAACATTCCGGAGTCCGTCCTTCTGTGATCAGGAGTGTCAGGAACACCAGGAAGTCCTCAGCATCATACTCAAAGAACTCCTCTGCTGCTTCTAAAAAGACAGAGTTGAGACATCGATTGAGTTAGTGACATGTTGCCATTTTTTCATTCAAAAACCTCAGAGCATATTACTCAGATAGCTGGTAGTATATCCTCTCAGAGTTATAAACTCTCACATCGGGATTACTGGATTATGTTGAAAATCACTTTTTGGTTCTTATAAGACACACTTTAAAACTTTTTTCTTTCCTTGGGTTGGGACATACTGAGTGGTTTGTCCGCAGTTTACATCACAGTGTGGAAAAACTTCTACTACTTGCTAATGCTAGTCAGTTAATGGAGAAACCAACCTACTCTAAAACTGGATAAAAATATGTATGTACCCTTTGAATAAAATTATATATCTTCTATAAAGTTTAGCAACTTTTCTAAGTGCACTAGCATACAGTAAAGTGACCAGATGTGCCACTTCACGGGAACACGTTCTGCATTGGATCTTGCGGTACTTTGATGTAATACAACGATCGAGCAGCGCAGCGCAAACAGCCAACACCTGGTTATTTTAGGCAATTTAGAAATCCTGGGCAGAACGTTTCCTCGGGAAGTGGCACGTCTGGTCACCTTAGCGTATAGATCCTGAATGCTATCGATTAGCCTCAAAGCTAATGAACATGGACTAGAAACCCACAAAACTTCAATTTTGATTTCATGTGGTTTACTACCAATGGTTACTGAAACATTAGAAGTAGATTTAACTTCTGTTTTCATACATCCAGAAACACATAGCCAGTTTCACAGTTCCAGAGAAGATAACACTGTTTATGCATAGCAAACAATCTTTGCTCTGTTTACCAGCTGTGAAAACTGGGCTAAGCAAACACGCATTCACCAGCGTATTTTCCAGCAGCAAAACATACCTGATCAACAGCTTAATAAGAAACCAGCTGTCTGGATTTAAATGGAATGTAGAAACGCGTGTTAAATGCGACACACCAGATTCTGAGTCAGAAATTCCAAAACACCGCTGGATTTGACACCAACAACCTGTTTGAATAATACCAACACTACTGTGATACGTGTGAAAAATAAAGCTGACAATTCAAATTAGGCCTCGTAATAGGTAAAGCATTTGCTGTCATAATCATCCCAATTAAAACTCGAGGTGCAGGTGAGTCCACATAATTTGATATTACACATACGGAGCAGTTCACAGCATTAGTTGTGTTGGTGATTATTCCATGTTTGCTGAGAACCAGATAGAACTGAGATTCATGAGAGTAGGTTTACCCACAGCTTTGAGCTGCAAACAAAAGTGTCTACATGGCAGTTGAGGTCCGTTACAGTCGGCCAATGGGCCTATTGTTCTCGTAGCGTCAGACTCCCAGGACAACAGGGCCAACAGAGAGTATCCCATCCCTGACTGCACAGCCGTCTCTCTCCCTCTCTCTATTATCATCTAAAGGTGTGTGTTTTCATAGTTTGTGAACCAAAACAGTATTCCACAGAAATGACATGAAATCATGTCACAGCATTCCACACAAAGTGTGTTTTGCCAAAGAAAAGTGATTACAATTGTGTGTGTGTGAGAGAGAGAGAAGAGTGTTAAATATTAGTAATTTAAGTACTAAAAAAAGTTTCTGAAATTAATTAACTCATTTAAAAAACATTGGTGATGTGTTGGTTGTTGGTTGCCACATATGAATATAATTTCTCAGACTAGCAGTTGAAATCCAGTTGTTAAATATAATTCTCTTGATGGAGTGTTAAATGTTCTGATCCAAATTTTCTTTTTCAACATGAGGCTGAAAAGGCACAGCATACACAGAATGATCCATGGGGTGGAGTACACTCAATATATCTCTGCAAAGAGAAAGAGTCTATTGATGCTCTTAATTTTTGGTAGGGTTATGTCAAAACAATACTGATTCAAGTCTATTTCAGGAATCTTTTCGTTGCTCCAATCTGTCAGTGGATTGGAAACCACATTTCACAACAGGGCTCTTATGGTGTCTGGCTGAATGAATGAACCTTTTTTCCAGTTCCATACTGGAGATACTTTTAGCCAGAACATGTCAGCTGGTGGTCACAAAGTGAATACACAAACTGTGGTTTCTTTGTGGCAAAAATAATGCTATGCAAACCAATTACGATCCAGAAAAACCAATGGGTGGAGACACAGAATAGCTGTTGGACTATTAAGACCGGGAAAACAACAACATACTGTGAAGAACTGCTATATGACCCACTTTTGTGGAATATACTCTCTTTCCTACTTTCACAAAAAGAAAAATAAACATGTTCTTCTATATATTGGCATTTACTGGCATTCGTTCATGAAATTAAAAGCACAGTTTACCAAAAGCTACAGGAAAAGCCCATATAGGACTTTTGCTAAAGGTACTTAAATAGGGAGCTGTTAGACTGAGATAAAGTCTTCTAAAGTCACGTCAGAATGATTTTATCATGAGATGAGTGCATGAACACCACTACAATGTCATATTCATTACAAATTCTGATTTCTTTGACCCAAAATTCAAAGTTAGAGGCATGTAATGGTATTTTATTCAGTAATGACGATAAATAGTTGGTGTCAGAGACATTGCATTGTGGACAGTGCTAAAACTTTAAAATCACAGTAGGATTAGAAGTAGAAACTTCTCTTTTCCAGCTATTAACATTCAACTCACCTTTGAAATACTAAATTAAATGTGTATTAAACAAAAAACATAAAAAACAAAACAAAACAAAATAAAACAAGATTCTAAGATGTAGAGCTCTAGCAAGGGAAGGGACATTATTAAGTTTGCCTTCAATAAGTACCCTATGACATCATCCTCCTCTTGGTTGTCCACATTTCCAGCACAAGCACAGCTCCGAGTCAATGGGAGGGGTCAGGAAACTTCTGCCCAATCAGCACTTTCCAAGCTCCTGCCAATCACGAAAGCAGCACAGAAGGCGGAGAAAAGCCACGTGCAGTGCTAGCGTCACCCCCAGCGAACAGCTGATAGTTAATCTCGCGTGACTCTGTGAAACAAAGAGCCAGATCTCTGCAGAGTCTGTGCTGGCAATACCATGACAGCAGATAATGATATTTGTTCCTGTTTATTCCTGCCATGTTTACATATAAACTCGTCAGCATTACGTAAATGCAATCTTATAAGAGCCTGAAGAATCTCAAGGCTTTTTAGGTTGTGTAGTGGGAGGTGTATTTGTCAGGCCTGTTTTTTACTGCACTGGCTGGCTGTTGCAGTATGCATTTCCATATGCGTGTGTGTGTACACACATTCTTACAGGGAACTCCTCCCACGTGCTAACTGCATGAGGAGAAACCGCAGACAACAGAGCGAGAAAGAAAGGGGTTGAAACTGCCAGCTGAACGGGAGGAGTAAAAAAGGGGAGAGAAAGACAGAGCCAGAGTATTTCCCTCATGTAGGTTAAAGGTAAAGTTTCAGCAGGGGAGGAAAGACAGAACACTGGGTTCAGACAGGGAGGAGGAGCAAACGTGAGGCAGAAAAATACAACACAAAGGAAGAATAAATTACCAGCACCCCATAGATTTCTTTTTTTGTTATGAACTGCCTGAACTTATTTTCTCATGCAATCCAAAAAAAAAAAAAAGAGTCTAAAATCAGTCAGATTAATGAGACTGGAAAAAAAACAAAACAAAACAAAAAAAAATAAATAAATTGCGACATAAAACCGCACAAACAAAACAAAAAAATACAAATAATTTATATTACAAAATACATAATACATAATACAAAAAGCAAAAATCTGTCAGATTAATGAGGCTGGAAAACAAAACAAAACAAAACAAAAAAAAAGAGAAAACAAAACAAATAAATTACGACATAAAACCACAAACAAAACAAAACAAAACAAAAAACACTACAGCATAAAACAAAAAGCAAACAAAAAAACATTACAACTTAAAAAGCAAAACATAAAACAAAACAATTACAAAAATAAAAAAAATATTACAACAAAACAAAGCAAACAAAAAACACAAACAAAAAAATTACTTGATTACACAAGTAGCTGTTTTCCAAAATAACACAGCTCATTTACACATTTGGTGTTATGACATAGACATAACATTTTTTTTCACTGCAATAGATATATATGATATACATGCGTGACTATTAGTAGCGTTGCGACATTCCATCTTCCATTCAACTTGTCAAAATAGAATTCACATCAACCTTTTCCACTATATCACCTCTTGCAGTAAGGCTACAAGTGGAGAATGTACTTCTACATAGTGTTATAAATTGTGGTCTGACAGATTCCGTAACGCAATGTAACATAGGAAATAGAAGCATTTGAGTTCAAGTATTTGCGAAGAGCATGTTTCAGGCCTTATTCCCAACTGTTGTAATTAACCTATAGCTTTTCTCTGTCTCAGAGAGTATAGGTGACTCCTGAGTAATTCAGTGATCCAGCCAGTTTTAGACCTGTCCTACCGTACACAAACACACATGTTCGTGACCTGGAGGTGTTCTCACGTGTGCTTGCTGCATTTAAGCATTTGCATATTTTTCCCCTCACATGCCACAGAGTTTGAGTGAGCAGCAAGCAGCATGTGTACCAGATTGTTGGGTCTAGGACAGACCAGTGTTTCTTATATAATACGGCTATTTCAGGCACTTGTGCACTAGAGTATGTATACATGTGCAAATATGAGAGAATGCAACTGGACACTCACTCACATATGCATACACACACACACATCACACGAGCACGAGACAACATGTTCCATCTATATATTCAAACACAAACAGAAAGACAGTATTCTTGTCTATGTTTGACGTCAACACAGGAATGCCGCGTCAGGTTTAAAGGGGTCACACACTGCTACCTTTTACCTTATTTTTGCTGTAAACTAGGGCTGTCAAAAAAAAATGTGAATTTCGAATATTCGTCGAATAAAAAAAAAAAAATAATCAACATTCGAATGCAAAAACGTTGCATTCAAATTGTAGATCTGCGTCAGCCGTCAGGCAGCCTTATCAGTGGCGCACGAAATGTGATGACAATGTAAGTGTCATTGCATTTTAATGCTTCTGTTAGCCTATCCAGTTGAACCCACTAGATGCGGCGCTGCTACGTTGTTCATTCAATATATAGCGGAAAATGAGAGCATCAGTGTGGCGAATATGTTGTTTATGGCTAAACTGAAACCAAGCCGTTCACACAGAACACATATTTATCACATTTTCTAGCGGGGCATCTATCAGCGATGCACTCACGTCTCGCACAAGAGAGCGGCATGTTTAGAAAGCCATGTAAAAAAACATGTCTCAAGACTTTATGGCGGTATTCCCCATCCCACTGTATGTCATGTTTTTAAATGAAGAAAGTAGCCTACTCTTTGTGATTGGTTTTCGGTCCTTTTTATTAAACTATACATACATGCATGGTGCTGTTTTTTCTTCTTCTAATTGTTTAAGCAACTTTATTAATTATATATGGTTTATAAACATTATTTTAAACATTATGCACTTTTTTTCAAAGATAGTCGTGTTATTTTATTACGCTTTGAAGAAATGTGCATAATATTTTGCTCGATGCACCCTCTTGTGGCCTCAGGAGAGAAGCCAAAAGCTTTTTTTCCCCCTAACTGAAATTATGCCTTTTAAATTCGAATATAATTCGAATTTTGATAATATTTAAGTGGAAAATTCGAATTTAGTTTTTCAGTTTTGACAGCCCTACTGTAAACAAAGCCATCATTTAGTTTTTATGACTATTTTCCCCCCTCTCACTGAGAATTAAATGACTGCTTTTACTGTACCTTTAAAATACCTATAAATAAATGCCCTCTGTTATCATTGGCTAACTTTTTCATGTGTTAAAAAGCTGAAATGAACACTAGCGGCAGTAAAGCAGCTCTATCTTTCATTTCAACCAGATGATCCAACAGCAGCTGCATGGATCTCAGGCTGCTTGGCAGACATCTCGGCATGGATGAAAGAACATCACCTGTAGCTCAACCTGGCAAAGACTGAGTTTCTCATCTTCCCTGCCACTCTGAATCTACAGCGTGATTTCACAATCCAGCTAGGTTCATCAACAATTACCCCATCAGAAATCTTGGCGTAATCTTTGATGACCAGCTGACCTTCAAAGACCACAATGCAAAAACCGCTCGATCATGCAGGTTCGCATTGCATAACATCAGAAAGATCAGGCCCTTTCTAACAGAGCATGCTGCACAACTTCTTATCCAGGCCCTTGTCATTTCTAGGCTGGACTACTGCAATGCTCTTCTGGCTGGACTTCCATCATGCACAATCAGACCTCTACAAATGATTCAGAATGCAGCAGCATGACTGGTCTTCAATGAGCCAAAAGGGCCCACATCACACTTCTCTTTTTCTCTTTCGTCAACATTTGACTGCATCCTTAAATAATAATTAAAAAAAAAAACAACAACTTTGCTTTCTCTTTCCTTAATCCCTCCCTGTCTAGCCTGTACTAATCTGAACAATGTCTGAAAGTTTGTATTACAAGCACTTCCTGTGTTTATTTAACTCTTTATGATCAATCACTTGTTGCATTCCTCAATTTTAAGTCGCTTTGGATAAAAGTGTTTGCTAAATGAATAAATGTAAATGCAAAACACCAACAACTTTTATTCCTTATCACACAAATTTGGACTAGTTCTGACACATAACCCACTTCATATGCATGATTTTACTGATTAAGTAAACTTACACGACAGCTCACCTGGTGCAGAATTTTACTTGTGATGAGTGCATGTCCTGTGAAAAATGAGTCACAATAAAAAAGCTAAAACGGCATGTTTGCTTTATCAATTGAGTTTTTTTTTGTTGAAATTGCTTTATCAATTGAGTTTGATGTTTGCTTTCGTTAACACTATCTGTTATGTTTAGTGTAGAGTTTAGTGTAGGTGGTATGTTATTTTCAAAAGCAATAGAGCATTAACTTTTTAGCACCACTCACTGAATATTTCATTTCTGAACTGTTGTGATATGTACAACAACCATAATAATAAAACGTTGCCAGATTCACATTCAATTGTTTTGGATAAAACTGAAAGAACTTTTAGTATAACTCACTGGACATTTCACTTTGAAAGTGTCATGAAATGTGCAAGAAGCAAAGTAAGATGATTTTGCAGATGTGCCACCATGGGCACGTTTTTCCAATGAGTTGCACTATGTAAATGGCAGAAGGCTATAAAAGTGCAGATAAAAATACATTTTATTCATACACTAAGTGAAAATAGCAGTATTTTCTAACTATAGCAATATCCTATTTACACTGTGCAAATAACAATAGATATTATTTACACTATGTAAAAATAGCAGTATTTTCTTTGCAATAAGTGTAAATAGTAGCTAGATGCTACTTAGTGCAAAAATAGCAGACAACTGCACCTCAGTATTGTAATACATTATAAAGCATTATGCAATAATAACATACTGTGTAAATTAGGGCTGTGCAAGAAATCGAATGTGATTTTCATGCGCATCTCGTCAGTAAAGCCGCTTCTGGTGATTAGTAGTAAATCTCCAGCACGTGCTTTCAGATGGAGCGGCATTTACTACACAGAGCCGTAGATCACTGACAAGCTACACAAAATCGCGTTCAAAATCGGCACGTTTTGAAAGCACGTGCTGGAGATTAACTACTAATCACCAGAAGCGGCTTTACTGACGAGATTCGCATGAAAATCGCATTCGATTTTTTTTGCCCAGCCCTAGTGTAAATTATCATATTTATTAACATTTCTAAATGGATGCCACCTTATTGGGACAATAAAGCCCTCCCTACACCTACCCCTAACCCTATCTGAGAAACACTTTGTTATTAAATCCCCGTGAGGCACTTTATTTCCACTTTTTTAATATTTCCTTAATTTTCACTGAAAATTAACACCTTTCCGATCGCATTTGTGATGGGAAAAGGGAGAAGAATAAGCGGATTCAAACTCGTTTCTATTGCTATTGCTAATAGGGCTGCACAATTAATCGAATTTCTAATCGCGATTACAATTACAGATGCCACAATTACGTAATCGTTCAAAGTGGCAATTAATCGTTCAAAGTCCACTTATGTTATTCTGAGTGCTTAAGATGTGTTTTTTTCTTTCTACAGGTTATCTTAAGGTTTTTCCATTGTTTTAATTTTAGTGTTAGTATAACATTATAATACCGTTCATATTTTTACTTTTTTATTATTTAAAGAAGAAACCAATCCAATGCACAGTTGACATTTGAGCCTTAATGCTATAGAAAAGCAATAAAAGATTTTCTCTTTGAGTGTTTTCAGCTTGTTTATTTTCATATAAAAATATGGCATGCAGTTGCTTCAAACAATGGTATAAACATCATTCAATGTAAATTGTGATAATCGTAATTAATAATCGCAATTACAATTTCAAGGGAATAATCGACAAGTATGATTTTTGTCATAATCGTGCAGCCCTAATTGCTAATGTTAATTAATTGGCATATTTTGTAGTGTCGTCTATCCCAACCAGACATTGGTGGGCGGAGTTAAACTAAATAGCCTCTGCTAACAAGGTGGGCTATTTGCACTTTGTGTAAATAGACACTCTGAATGTAAATATGGGCGGTTGTTAATGAATTCATGGTGATGTCAAAACGCTGACCGTTTCTTTAGTTTCAATTAATGGTCTGACTGGACAGGGGATGAATTTTTGAGTTATGAATGCCGCAGTATTTCCACATGGTACTTGTTCAAACTCTTTTTTTTATTTCAACAGAGCCAAGAGCAATCCTGTTTTCCGCGATATGAGATGAAAGAGGCAAACCGACACAACTACAAACTGCACACACTAATAAGTGAGCACAGAACACAGTACCGCTGATAGATTCAGCTCTTCATATCTTGCAGAAACACCGGTCTTGACCCACATTTACGGCAAACTCTTCCCGCTCTCTGCATAATCAGCGGCATTGTGGGTGCTTGCCTGATTTCTCCTGCTGTAGATTAACCCGGCACTGCAGGAGAGCGTTAAGCTGTACATTTATATAACCAGCGGCAGCAGAGGAGAAAAAGGATTTCTGGGAATTTTCTGCTGTACTGAAATTTCTCTTAACGGCAGCTGGGATCAGAGTGATCAGTGTTCTGTAATTATGAGGACGATTTCATGTCCCATCACCCCTCACTGCAATCCTGATGACTGACAAGAGAGCAAGAGGGAGAGAGAAAGAGACTGTAATGAGAATACAATAAAGTTCTATCTTTCTGTCATAAAGAAATGATTAGCTAACATGTGTAATGTGTCCATTACAGGTGACTAAAATAATTTCCTTCACCTTTTAAGTTGTATTTGCTACATACAGCCTATAAAAATAAGAAACCGCAGAAGAAAACAGCAGGGAGTGGATCTTTTCTGTGTAAGTTGTCTCCACAATGCTAGGGTGTTGCTATGCAGTTGCTATAGTGTACTGGGTGGATACAAGTCAAAAGATCCCACCACCTGTGATTATATTGTATTCTGGCTAATTATGACTTGGGTCACTCTTCACCTTTAGCTGTTTAGTATGGAAGCTTGTTTCTGCCATGGGATAAATAAGTGAAAAAATAAAAGCTCACAATTCTGACAATAAACTTGAGATATAAACTTGAATTAGAAAAACGTCAGAATTGTGAGATGTAAACTCAGAAATTTGAGAAGAAAAGCCAGAATTGCATAAACAAAACTCAGAATTGCACGAAAAAGGCAGAATTCTCAATTCATATCTCAATTCTGAGAAATTTAGTTAAATGGAGTTGAAATCAGTAAGTTAAATACACTTTTTCTAGAAGATTCTAATTATTTTTAATAAATTGTCAAAAGTAAAAAATGCCAGGTTTGTACAAGTGTCATGACATCATTATTTTATGAAGAAAATGTAGTTTGTAGAAAAAAAATTGCATTGAGACATTTAGGTTAAAATATGAATGCATTAAAAATTTATATTATCATATATATATATATATATATATATATATATGATATACAATTCTAAGCACTCAGCACATGCATTTTAAACTAGATTTTTAAAAAGATTTTTCCCTTTATTTTACACGTGTTCTGAATGGACTGGGGGGGGGGAGACTTTGAGTTGTGAATGTTACAGTAGCCTACAGCTACATAATACATCAAACTCTTCACTGTAAAAAATGACTGAATTTAACGGTCTGTAAAAATGCTACAGTAAATACCTGTTAAATGGTTAACGGTAAGTTCCCTTACTATATACAGTATACTGTATTGGACATTACATGTAATTTTATGGTA
The DNA here is from genome assembly GCF_001515605.1 of Sinocyclocheilus anshuiensis. Lineage (NCBI taxonomy): Eukaryota > Metazoa > Chordata > Actinopteri > Cypriniformes > Cyprinidae > Sinocyclocheilus > Sinocyclocheilus anshuiensis. The sequence goes on along the minus strand of NW_015557060.1, from coordinate 533,960 downwards.
GTATACTGTTTTTGGAAGTGAAAAAGAACGAATAATTTACAGTGAATAACCGTAAATTGACATTCCCAGACTTCCCTGCGTTACATTTCAAATGTGATGTTTCTTCTTATTTTTTTCTTATCAGTTTTGTACATTAGGGTTATACGTTACATCTAATGTTGTTATTTCAGAAGGCGAGCCTTCATTTGATACAGGAACTATTCGAGCCGTTCATGCCAGAATTGTTTTTTTCGAACAACCTAGCATGAGAGCCTGTACACCCCCAAAACAAAATCAAGACTTTGTAAAAGAGCATAATAGGACCCCTTTAATGTTTATTGCATTATTTCAGTTTCATGTGTGTTACCATGATGGTGTTTAGTGTTTGTGTGAATGACACTGTGCACCTTCTGTATATGTTAATATTTAAAAGCTGCTTGTGATAGGCTTTGGTTCATCATGCGACTTTCATCACCACCTGCATTTGGTGGTTATCAGTGTATTACAAAGGTACAAAACAGATGTCAGTACTTCAATATGTTAGTATATTAACATTGTATGTTAATGAAATTACGGTATTTAACTGTAAATTTGAGTTAAAACCGTAAAACCTAAAATGTTGCTACCGTATTTTTTACGGTAAAATTCTGGCAACCACAGCTGCTGGTTTTTTACCGTAAATTTTACTGAATTTTTTTGACAGTGTTCAAAAGAGCATGAAGAATCCTGTTTGCCATGATCTGAGAATATCACACAGTCAGGGGGAATTAATTTCTTCTACACAATGCTGATGGTGATTTTGTCAGTCACAGTTTTGCACTGCCGGAAGAAAGATTTCATTGTGAAGACTTGTACCTGCACAAGTATGTATGCAAAAGAGGTTTTATCAGACCACATGCAGTGCTGGTGCAATAGCAGATTACAGATGACTCCAGCATTGTAAATCTGCTTACAGCCTGCACCAGCAAGATCAGTTTAAACACTACAGTTTTAGGCCAACACGTTTCTCTGCATGAGGCTGTGTGCACTGATAAGGCTCTGTGGTCAAAGGTGAAGAGCTGAGAATAACTTTATATAAAAACTTGACCTTCCACTGCACAAGACCAGCATTGGAGATTCACATGGAATACCATCAGGTGATGTATCGGATCTATATAATAATAATAATAATAATAATAATAATAAAGTTAGCTGTCAATGCAAAATTAACCAATGTGAGAATTACAATGGTTGTAATGTGCTTTTATTTGTCTATTCAATTCCTGGTTCCCTAAAGACTCTGCCAGAAGACAATACAATACAAAATAATGAAGTAATACAAAAATAAACAGCTTCATGAATATTATGGTGATGTTATTGCTTTCTTTATGTATACATGTTTCCTAAAGACCGCCATTACACCAGTTTCTCAGCCCGTTTAATGACACAAGGGTAAGAGTGTACTAAGACAGAAATGTTTTAAATGTCATGTTAGCGAAATTTCAGCGAAAAAACGTTGACTGTGCTTCACTTAGAGATCTAAAATGCACTGCTCACATTACAATTGTTATGGTTTTGAAAGAAGTCTCTAATGCTCACCAAGGCTGCATTTATTTAATCAAAAATACAGTATTATTGATTACAGTAAAATGTTTTCTTTTTAAATATATTTTAAAATGTAATTTATTTCTGTGATGGCAAAGCTGAATTTTCAACAACAATTATGTCAGTCTTCAGTGTCACATGATCCTTCCGATGTCATTCTAATATTCTGATTTGATGCTTAAGAAACATTTCTTATTATTATCAATGTTGAAAACAGGTTTTACCGCTTTAACATATTTCCTCTCATCTAACACCGTCATTTAGACAGATATAAAAAACACGTGACTCAAACTAGGATCCACACACAGTCAACGCACATGTCCCAGTGACCTAAAAACACCACTAACGTCGCCTAACTAATATAATTGTACCATTTATTGGTTTTATCCAGTGCTGCCTGCAGCAAATCTCATATCTCTCAGCTGTGAGAGGTTTTGCTTTGGTGCTATAGCACTCATAAACACACAACAGAACAAGTACACCACACATTTTCTGCTGCCACAGACAGATCCACAGGCAGCAGGTCTCTTTGACATCCACAGCCAAGGCCTTTCGTAACACAAGTAGGGCATTCTAAATTGGGGTGACTTATCACTTATCAAAGGGCTGTCCCGTGGACACAGGGATCATGATCTTTGCTCTGTCCTGTGTTGGGGGATAGCGTGTCACAAGTAAAATGCTTAGGTAATTACATAAAAAATATTTAATGCATTTAACTTAATTTTTATTGGGATACACTACAGGTCAAAAGTTTGGAATATTTTTTTTCTTATGTTTTTGAAAGAAGTGCTCCACCAAGGCTGCAATTATTTGATGAAAAATACAATAAAAACGGTATTATTGTGAAATATTATTACAATTTAAAATGACTATTTTCTATTGTAATATATTTTAAAAAGTAATTTACTCCTGTGATGCAAAGCTGAATTTTCAGTAGCCATTACTCCAGTTTTCAGTGTCACATGTGACATGATCCTTCAGCAATCATTCTGATTTAGTTCTTAATAAACATTATTATTGTTATTATTATTATCAAATAAAACACTGATAATATATTTTCAACATTGATAACACTATGAATGATTATTATTAACTGAGCACCAAATCAGAGAGAAGACTGAACTGATGACTGCTGAAAATTCAATTTTGCCATTACAAGAATAAATAATTTTTTTTTTTAAATGTTAAAATTGAAAGCAGTTATTTTAAATTGTAATATTTCACAATAGTACATTTTTACAGTGTTTTTATACAAACAAATGCAGCCTTGGTGAGCATAAGAGAATTCTTTCAAAAATCTTACTTATTCCAAATTTTAACTGGTAGTGTATATGAAGTTATAATGGAACATTCCCCAATACTGGTCCTGTCTAACATTTAATATATACATTTTAATATGCATAAATGCATAAAGATGCACAAATAAAAACAAAAACACACAGGCACCCAAACATTGCCACATAAACACACAGAGAGGTGAGAGATCTATTGTTGGCTGGTTCGACTGGGTTTTTGGGGGGTTAAGAGTCTAAATCTGTCTTGTCAGGACACATTGGTGGGGGTGAAGAGGAGTTCACTGCCTGATTTGGTAACACACAAGATCACACACTCTAAAACCTACAGCTCTATATGGAGAGTCAAGAGTCAAACAACTACACACACATGGAGCAGGGCTGAAATGGACCTCAGGGAAGGCAGAGAAGGTACTGTGCTTTTCTTTGGACAGGCAGTACCTTTAAAACAACATGAAATAGAATTTGCAATCTATTTTGCTTCCATAAAGTGATGTAAATGCCTCATTTACATCCTGGGACATTTAGGTCCATTCGACTGGGAATTATAAAGCTTTGGTCTAGAACACAGTATCACATCAAAACTGTGAGAGTTGAGCATTTGGTCTTTGCTGCACATGGCATCTTCATTCTCTGAGGGATGTTGTTCTTAAAAAGCAGAACAGACCCGTCATAGAGTTTTGTCTTTCTAAATGTCTCAGTGATGCAAGTGACTTTAGTCAATACTGCATGTGTTGGCCAGAACAGAAGAACAGAGAGGAATCCATCATGCAAAGGGGGAAAAGGCAGGGAGGGGACAGAAGAAGAGGATGATGTCAGTTTAGTGTGAGTGGAGAACAGATGAGGAGTACTGCGGTGTGTGTCACCCATGGGAGACGTTGAAGGATGCTGGCACTGATCTGACTGGCACAAAGTGGCATTGCTTTAGACTTCACTGACCTTTAGACATAAAAGAACATTTTAAATGAAGTAATTTGTCTGAAGTCCATTGCTAATAAATGCTCTAGATGTACTCAGACGGACGGCAGGGGCCTTTTAAGAGTCTGGATGCCAGGGTCTGAAGGGCAATCAGGTTACACAAAAATCATTTCTCAAAAACCCACAGCTATGATGAAACACCATGGCTGCATTTTTCAGCCTTATATAGCCATTTTTACTGTAATAGTGAAGAATGATGGTACCAGATGGTGATACCATATATATAATTAAATTAAATAATTATACATATTGATGTGGAATTTACATTGTTGGCATAGAAAGATTGTACAAAAACATACAAATGTGGGACATGTCCAAAAAAGACATGGTAGCATCATGGTACATTTTGGCTGATCCAGTAGGATGAAATGACCAGACAGAAATGGAAAGAGAAAGAAAGACAAGACGGTAGACAGACAGGTCAACTTCACTTGCTGATCTAAATGCATCCCCATAATTACCTCCTATAACAGGCCATGAATAGAAGCCGACCACACCATGATGCACTTCACAGCAGTCTGAGAGACAGAGCAGCTTTTTTTATAAACTCTAGTGAGCTGCCTTGCTGTCTACTGCCTACACACGCAGCTACCTTCAAAGGCAGCATGAACCTCGTAAGTGACTGATTTGTAATGCTCTACATGGGCTGCAACTCTGTGTCACACAAATAGCACACCTCACTTGAAGCACACTGAAAATGTGTCCCTACTGATTCCAAAATAATTTTAGCATGTTGCTAAAGCTAACAGCATGATACACTTAGCAAAAAAAATAAAATTCTGTCATCATTCACTCACCCGTACCACCATTTTCTTCTGTAGAAAACACAAAATAAGTTATTTCGAAGCATCCCTAAACATACCTAACCAGCATATGCTGTTTTTTTCAACAGGGATATTGGTAACCAAACTGTTTTGGTGACCATTGACTTCTATTTTATGGACAAAAACACGAGAGACATTCAGAACCAGAATCAGAATCAGAAGAGCTTTATTACCAAGTATTGTTAGTCTGTTCCTGGCCTGGTTATACAAGATTTTATCCCCACTTCTGTAAGCATCCTCTTTGGCGTGACGAAGCGGTTTGAGTTTCCCAGTAAACCACGGTTTATCATTATTGAATGATAAGAATGTCGTAGCAATGCACATATTTTCACAGAAACTGATATACGAAGTTAAAGTCTCTGTGAGCTCGTCCAGATCGGTGGCTGCAGCTTCAAAAACACTCCAATCAGTGAGGTCAAATCAGGCACGGGAGAGATTTGATTTGTTAAAATCTCCAAGAATGATTAAAATAGAGTCTGGGTACCTTTGCTCCATTTCAGTGATTTTTTCGGCCAGCTGTTGCATCGAGGCGCTCACGCACGCGTCCGGAGGCACGTACACATTCACGAGAATGAAAGAGGAAAACTCCCGCGGCGAGTAGAAAGGTTTACAGTTTACAGTTTACATTCGAGACATTTCTCAAAATATCTTATATGTTCCACCGAATAAAAAAATCATACAGTTCTGAAACAACATGAGTGTGAATAAATGATAACCAAAATTCCATTTTTGAACTATCCTTTTATTATTTGTGTGCTCAGCCCTTGTGAAAATTAACCATGGATTTATTGTAGTAAAAGTGTAGTAAACATGTTTTTTTGGCGTATTGATTACCATTTGTATAACCAGTTTTACTACAAATACCATGGCTAAACTATATGATTAGTGTAGCAAAACCATGTTTTTTTTTGTTTAATTAGTAGTAAAACCATGGTTAATTTTCGTGAGAGTGTTTTTAAGAGAATCATGCTGTTAGCTTAGCAAGATGCTAACATAAAAGTTTAATCCATTTAAGTTAAACGACACATCTTTACTTAGATTGAACTATTTGTCTGTTTCTCGTGCATTATGGGACTGCTGCTTTAGACAATAGGTATCTTAGAAGCTAAAACAAATATGCTCTATGAATTATCCTAAATAGGCAGTTCAATAGGTTTTGGGACAGAGCTAGTGTGTGTGTAGCATGGATGTCAGTGTGTTGTAATTGTCAGGGCAGTAGGGTTGTAACGATTCACTCAACTCACGATTCGATTCGATTCACGAATTCATATAAACTCCTACACCTAAATGAATCGCGATTTGTTTAGCATCTCAACCGATTTGAATCGTCACATATTTGAATCGATTTTCAACCGGCTCGCAGTTAATCGTTACATCCCTACAGGGCAGTTTTTCCCATGGGCTGCCATGGCGTCTTTGTTCTCTGTTGTAAGTACAAAGAGACTTTATCCATTCAGCCTTCTGCTCTCTCCACGCCTGCTTTTCACCAATTCACCCTGTACGCCAAATCCTACACAGATATCAGAAGCCTGGTGACTATTTACTTGGCGTTATTTCTCACGGAAGGTGAAATGTTGTCTCTACTTCTGTTTTCGTCTGTTGAACGGTTGCAGTCTGCCACAAAGTTCCTGCCTTGTCCCACTTTTCAGTTGAGAAATCTGCAGTTAAGTCTTGCTTTTCTAGCAAACACTAAAAATCACCTCAACCCCTCAGATGTACCTCACCAAACTTTCCTCTCAGAGTTCAGTGAGGGCAGACTCCAAACTCACATAGCAACAAGCCTTGTGCTGTGATTGGACAGTGGCTTCCTGCCAAGCCGTGAATACAGTTTCCTGTCTGTGGGCCAGAGAGTGTCTGTGTGTGAGAAGGCAAACACACACTCTGTTTTGGGAAGAAGCAGAGGTTTTGTGTAGATGATTGCAACCCAGCGGTTTCTCAATGTATACTATGAGCACATATGTTAAACTTTTGGGTGTGGGCTAGAGTGAACCGAAAAAAAAAGCTGCATAAACTCATACAAACACATCAAAACACGACTGCAAACACACTAAGATTTATTGTGTACTTATAGTGAGCTGAAAACAATTTGTTCTCTAGCATAGCTATTTAACCTGAGCTTTTAATCATGCTTGCAAACAGTCGTCAGGGACATTACGTAAAGGGTTCTGAGGACCGCACAATTTCATTTACATAATTGAACAATTTTGTGGATTAGAGAACAGCCAGTACACAAAGAACCCAAAGACTTCCACTTAGAGGTGATACAGAGGAAATCTTAAGAATATTACAGGAGTTCGCCCAAAATGCCAATTCTGTTATCATTTACTCACTCTCGGGCTATTCTATACCCATCCCTGTTGAAAAAAAACAGCATATGCTGGTTAGGTATGTTTTGATGCTGGGATGCTGGTTTAAGCTGGTCCTTTGCTGGTTTAAGCTGGTCCTTTGCTGGTTTAAGCTGGTCCTTTGCTGGTTTAAGCTGGTCCTTTGCTGGTTTAAGCTGGTCCTTTGCTGGTTTAAGCTGGTCCTTTGCTGGTTTAAGCTGGTCCTTTGCTGGTTTAAGCTGGTCCTTTGCTGGTTTAAGCTGGTCCTTTGCTGGTTTAAGCTGGTCCTTTGCTGGTTTAAGCTGGTCCTTTGCTGGTTTAAGCTGGTCCTTTTGCTGGTTTATACTGGTCATGAGCTGGCAAAGGACCAGCAAAAGGACCAGCATAAACCAGCATAAACCAGCAAAGGACCACCATAAACCAGCATCCCAGCGTCAAAACATATGCTGTTTTTTTCAACAGGGATATGATTTTTTATCTTTCTTCTTTGGAATACAAAAGGAGGTTTAACAAAATGTTCACGCTGCTCTGAAAATAATACTTTTGAAACAATTTTCACTCAGTAAATTTCACAAATAATTACAAAGAAATGGCAAGTAACAAAAAAAAAAAAAATTACAGTGTACCATCAAGTGCCAAAAGGACAAAAAAACACCAGAAAAGTTGTCTAAGTTGGTCCCTGACAGTAAATGGTATAAGCAGTGTAAACATCACTCAAACAATTTCCTTTTGTGTTCCGCGGAAGAAAAAGTTTCATGCCATGAAGGTAAACAAATGACGACATTTTTTTTTTTTGGGTGAACTATCCTTTTAAGGGATAGAAAAATGTAAGCACATGTAATGGCCATTTGCCTGGGCTATAACGGTCTCCACAAAGGCAGGAATCTGAAAAACAATCCTCGACCACAACATGTGATGTGTAACATGTAAAACACCATCTGACTACATTTTAACTCTATTATATATATTACACTGCTTTTATCTGTTCTCAGACATTAACCTCGAGTCAGTGAGGCCAGCTGTGGTGTTCAAAGACGCTTTCGTGAGAACTTGTTCATTCATTCAGAGTTTGAGTGGATGCATGACCCTGCCATGTGAAAAAGAATACGGGATAGAGCAAAAACGTGAGGTGAGAAAGAGACACTGGAGACAAGCGTCACAGTCTGAGGGCTTGTGTGAGATACCACAATGAATCACATCTTTCATGCGCTGGGTATGTAACAGGATCAATCAACAACACACTTACTGGCAACAACAAAACCCAGACAAAAGAAAACACACAAAAGCTGTGGGTATGAGGCAAAGAGTGCCTGGGGAGAATGACACAGACATCATTGTGTGACTGATAAATGCAAGAGGAGTGATGAAACTGTTGAATTCAGTTGAGTCGTTGGGCTTAAGTAACCTAAACCCAAAAAAAAGACACTGAAATGATGAAAGTTTCTACACAAAATGTAAGTGGTGGTAGCCTGTGACAGCCAGGATGATACTAAGCAGTTGCTAAGGTGCTCTAGGTGGTTGCTAGGTGGCTGCGTATGTCAAAAAAAAAAAAAAAAAACTCTAAATCACATTCTGCTCCCAAAATATGGTTTGGATCTCTACTTCACAGTTAGAAGGATAGCTCACCAAAAATAAAAAGTCTGTCACCATTTAGTCACCCTCATGTAATTCTAAAACAACTTACTTTCGCTCATATTCAGAACGCAAATGAAGATATTTTTAATGAAACCTTTATTAAACCCTACATTTAAGTGTTTCATTGTAAAAGTAATCTGTATGAATGTAATAAGTAATCTAAAGTTAAATCCAAGTATTCTTAAGAGAAATGATCACTTCATATGATGAAATGACAGGTTTAAGTTAACATATAGTATAAACATTAAAGCACATCAGATATGGTAAACTTTGTATGCATACAATGTGTGTATATACAAACCTCATTGGTTCTCGTGTGTCAAGTAAGCTTCTATTTACAATATTTTGTGGTTTATATGCGTGTTGATTAATGTTTATAAGTGAATAAAAGCCTAAATTAAACTTGTTCATCATATAAAGCAATCATGACTTTTCATAAGACTTGGATTAAACTGCTTGACTCAATATGGATTACTTTTACAATGTCTTTATAAACTTTTTGAAATTTGACAGAGGATTTAATTGACCCTGCACCGCTAGTTTGATTGACAGGTGATCTGACCAATCATAATGCCGTATCGGCCATTTTGTCCGAAACCAGACAGGAGAGTAGATTAACAGTGGACTCAAACTTGAAATATGGTTTGTATCGATGTCTTTGAAACAAAATACCTTCTGATGTTCACTCATGTTTATTTTGTGCTATAACTAGTAAAGAGGAAGAGATGATTGGTTCACATGCCGCTTGAACTGAGGCGCTAGCTACAGCGATCCATCACAACACATTAAAGAGCCACAAAATGGTATTTATTGTTTGAATTTCTTAATTTAAAAAAAAAAAACTAAATTTGGAAGCTGAGACTGTTTCATATCAAAAGTAACCTGCTCTGTCTTGTCTGTCGGCACATTGTCAGTGTCCTCTTTGCTCCACGATGTATTTTTCACTGTGTGAAAACATGATGTGTGGCGTGAGAGCACCATGGCTTGTCAGACATAGCAACAGTAACTAAGGGGGGGCGGGTCTTTGCGAAGAGTCAATTGTATTGGTTATATCATTGGCTATTACTATTACTTTGCCCACCCTAGGAATACTATGAAACCTCTTCAGAGGGCTTGGAGATCCTGTTTAATGACTAACAAATGCTGATCAGCAGCACCAGCATGAGAAAATCTGAACTGTACAGCAGGGACCAACACGTGAAACCCTGGAGTTTTGCAGGTCAAACATGCCCCAAATCAGAACGAGCTCAAAAAACACACCAAATTCCTGAACTCAACCCTTAAACAGCCCGCAGGACCCATCAGCCACCGGTCTGCAGTGCTTACACTGAGTTTTACAGCAGATCACACACATATGCTTCCTGCAGCTATGAAAAAAACAGAAGCCTGTTTCACCAACAGTGACAACTGAACTATGACCCTCTAAAATCTGCCCTTTAATTAACATTAATAGGAAATCAAACAAATAACGATCAGTTTTGAAACTTGGTCAAAACTGGACTTTAAAAGGTCTTGGCTTTAAAGTCAACATGAAATGGCATTTGACCTATTTTACTTAGGTAACGTGATAGAAACAGGATATTCAAATGCAAAAAAGTGCAGGGTGGGGGTTTGTTTTATCCACTGGGAACTGACTGGATCATGGAAAGTTTCTACTTTTGAGAAAGCTTTTTGTTAAAGCATCTCAAAACATCCCAATGGCAGTGCTTTTTTAAAATCTAGTGTTATTTGCTATTATAGCATTCATTAACATTAACTGCTATTAAATTAACGAATAAACTACTTGGCTATTGGTTAACATTAACCAATAGCTCGCTTGGTCTGGGTGTTTTAGACCTGAGAAATATGTTGAAAGATTAAACAATATATTCTTAAACAATATATTCTTTTGAAGTGCATAAATGAATCATTCACAAATAACAGGAACATGTTTCAAGAAAGTAAATGTTCAATTCTGACTTCATGTTGACTTAGAAAGATGAGTAGTGAAGGATTTTGGGTAAACTAAACCAGTACATCAAATAATTAACAACCTATCTAATATTAAAGCCACGAAGCACTGGGTCAGACATCTAATATGTGCCAAAAACAGAAACTACAATCAAAACTGTTGGTTAAAACATGTCCACATGCTTTGTGTTGAAACATCCTGCCATAACTTGGCACACTTAAAGCAACCCATTGTCACAAGGGAGCGTGTGTGTATATTTTCCACAGCACTCGATCAGCTGATTGGAGTGAGTTTGTGTGAGTTTGAGTATTTGAGATGCGGACAAACCCGGCCACCAGTGCAACTGATCCTTGTCGTCAATAGCAACAGAGGAAATGTAAACACTGTGACTGTGAACAGAGCCGTGCAGATCTGATTTGCAGCACTGACTATCAGAGGATGATAATTTGTTGGTAATTTGAGAAAGAGGGGACAGATATACCCTCAGGTCCACAGTATGAGAAAAACAGCCAAGACGGTGAACCAAATGTGTGACAGGGCTACTGAGGGATCACAATCTGTGTTCAGTGACAGGACAGGTTTAGAGGTCTATTTACCACAAAAACCTCATCATAAGCCTCCACTGACTCTCAGGACAGAAAAATACAAAGACTGGTCAATCTCTGCTCTTATGGCTAGTGTGGACAAAGTATATGGAGAGTAAGCGAGATATTTAGTTTGAGTCTGACATACTTACTTAAAGGGGTCTCATTTTTGTTTAATTGAAAACTCCAATCATATTTATTTACAACTTTATTATGAGGACCTACAATAATGTACAGTATTTGAAAAATAATGTGTTTTTTGAACATTAAAGCATGTCAACATATTCAGTTACACCAAATACACAAAATAATGATCTTTAAAATAGCATCATATGACCCCTTTAAGATTTCTGCTGGAATTCAGATTTCTGAAATGCTCAGCCACACGATTTTTCCTAAAAGATTCAAGTCTTTATCTGAGATAAAAGCTTATTGATTGATTAAATCATATATTAATGTTACCACAACGAAATAGAATGCTGCTGTAGAGTAAGAGCAAATTAATTGTAACAGCACTTATGTAATGTATTCCAATATGGGTCACCAATCATCAGAGAAATCGAGTGTGAAAAAACAATAGTTACAGGCTGTTACACAACTTGCCTTCTCATGCATTTGTCCTTGCCGATAATTCTGCCTTAGCTTGCATCTCAGCTGAGAAAAAAACAACTGTCTCATCTAGTTGTCCAGAGTGGCTTTATGCTTAGAGACATAATTAATATTGTCTAATCCAGCAGATCTAAGGCAATGTTTTGAACTCACAAGAGCTCATCACAGATGAATTTCAGGATGCCTCAAAGACAACCTCACACTTTCTCTTAATATGCTCCCCCCATCTGCTTCACACCAGCTTATTTTAAATGAGAGCAACAGAGGCGCAGCAGACGGTGGAAAATCTCATCGTAAACCAAAGATGTTTACCAAAAAGCACTCACTGAGCTGAAAAATGAACATTAAACTGATTCTCTGCACAGCTTTTCAAAATACTGCTTTATTTAAATGCAGATGACATGTTCAGACCATAATTGAAGGGTTTGCCATGTTTTTCAGGTTAATAAAAGGTTGAGAGCTTTTAAGGACCCCTGAAAACCAATTTGAAAAGCATTTTGTGGCATTTAATCCATGCCTGTTAGATTTAATATCATCTATATGCTTATGTAGTCCTAAAAGATAACAGACTTTTAGTAGATATATGCATGCCAAAAGAGCAGTCTTTTTCCAAAATGGACCACAAATATTGATTATCTTGTTCGGTTGTATAGAACTTTTTTCACCAATCAAATCCTATCTTGAATGACAATGTCCCTCCCAGGAATACATCTTCCACTTAAATAGTAAGAGCAAATAACAAATAATAGTTGAGACTGTGATATAAGGTTTAAAAAAGCCAATTTCTTTTTTATTTGGAAATACATAACCAAAAGAAGGAAAACTGAACTCATAAAAAAAAAAATGTTCTTGAGGTTTTTAAAGGCATTAATGTATAGTGTTGTGATTATCTTAAACCCCATCAGTTTTCTGGCCAATACCAATAAGTTAAATACTCATTTAAAATCTACACCAATAAATTAAAAGCTACATGTGTATTTCAGCATCACAACGTTATAATCTCCAGGAAGAAAATGTATATTCATTATGAACTTTGCTAAGACTACATTTAACAGTATCATTAAATTATTAGTGCTTTTAAAGATTAACTTTAAGTGAGCATTAGATGATGGCAAATGTCAATTAAAAGTAAAAATAAAAGAAATTAGCACATGCAATTATATATACATGACTGGCTGATGACCAATGCATATCTCATGCATACATCCCTACATAAAAAAAGTGAATGACAAAGAATAGGGCTGGGTTTTGCCAACCACCTTATAATATTATACTCATCATGACACGTGTTATGATTCATACTATGAGGCATCATGATATCATAATTGGACTGCAGCAAATACACAAAAATGACCCAACTTGTCCAACAGAGATTCAGTCTGTGTAATCAGTCTTTTTTTTTGTTTGTTTGTTTGTTATTATGTAGACATAAATAAAAAGAAGTGAATTCTAGGATCTAATATACTGATACAATTTTGTGTTAAAAAGAATCAAAGCATATGATCATAGCACTGCTAGACAGTTAGTAGCAAGTGTGACGGGTCCAGCGTTTCTCAAAAGTTACGTAACTCATGACAGAACTCAGAAATGCAAACTAGATGCCATTGCAAATGTAAATGAGATGCCACTTGTTTTACTTGCATAGCTGCTCTTCTGTCCATACAGGACCAACTAGCTGAGTTATTAGCTCACTCGAGGTGCTCAGGTGTGGTCGGGTTGTTTACGTATACAGCTTGTACACATTCCAATAATAGAAACGGCCATAGTGAGTGTTTACACCAACAGAGAGAAAAGCTACAGGTCCAGATGGCCCCCTCTCTTCACGCTGGGTCTTCGGCGTGTGCAGCTATTTGAGTGAGAGCACTGGTCTAGAAAGAGTTTTGACTTTCCTGAACCTGCCCTTCATGCGGTCAGAGTGAACTGAACCAAGCCATAGTGGTCGTCACTAACGATTACAGCCACACAGGAACTGATGTCATCGCGCCTGCCTGCCCCCCAGTTGAAAGAGCAAATGGTCATGTGAGAGCGAGGTTATGTAAGTCAGCTGACTGTTTCCACACTGCAAAGACTGATAGTTCGAATCATATTTCACCTAAAATTAAAAGAACGATATAGGGTCTGATATTTATATTTTGCTAAAAGAAAAATAAGCTTTTAATATATATATTTTTTCATTGTGACATTATTTGCATTATAACACACAATTAATTTACTGTAATGCAATGCAAAAATAAATAAATAAATAATTTATTGTACTGCCACTAATTTAGATATTAATTTATGAATATTTCAACTACATTATTTCAACTTATCTTTTAAAGAATCGTGTTTAACTGAAGTATTTGTGTTGAAAAACTACATTACCCAGGATGCTGTGAGGAAAATTCCAACAATCAGAGTCATGGCCAGCAAATTGTGCTAAAAGACCTTGGCAGGGAATGCCTAATCTCATGCACCATGAATTATGTAAATCAATTTGGCCTTGATTTGCTTTTAAAATAATGAAATGTCTGTATATATATATATATGCATATTTTGCATCAAACTTAAACTATATTGTTTCTATATATACACACAACAAAGCTCAATGAAAAATGTTAACATTTAATTAGATTATGCCATTCTTAATGTGTCATGGGGATTCCTCATAAAAGCCATTCAAGTACAAAGTCTTGAATGTTTTCGTCCAATTTTCAAATACTTTTTTGCTTCAAATTAAAGTTTGTTATGTTGTGATTCACCTTGTACGAAAAAAATCCTTTTGGAAACAAAACCATGCTAAAAGTAGCACTGTTTGGTGCAGCTACTGGTGCTGAAACATACAATGCTTCTTTTCTTTATGCAAAATACAAATTTTTTTTACTTTTAATTTTTGGTTGGAATGTGACCTGGACAAGTTTTCTAGATTTAGATTTGTCGTGTATCCTTTGGCTTCTAGCGAAACCTGCCTACAAACGTTTCAAACAATGCTACTGCTCTTACGAAGGATTTCAAAACTGGTTGGTGATAATCGAACCTCTGGTAAGCCAAAACAAAGAAGCAAACAATGTGCAAGCTAGCAACTATTAACACACCTAATTTCCCACTGCATAGGGTGTATACACACATCCCTGCACCGCCCTGCTCTAGGGAAACTGTGTCATAATAACCAACAGCTGTTCGACTACACTCCGAACTCTCCCAGCTGATTGCAGCAGGCCTGCTCCAACTGGTTATTCCAGAACTCTGACAAAAATATGACATAATTTCTCCACAGAACATGTTTCCACATGGCCTTCACAACTCAAAGTGCCTGGATCTACAAGCAGCTTTCCACCTCATGACATCATGGATAAAAAAACTTTTATATTGCACAAACACAGAGCAAAAAGAAATCTCAGGATGCTCATCTGAATAATTTATACGATTAAGCTCTTTTATGAGATGGAATGGATTTTTAATCACGGTTAAGATCCAGCATTATCTCTTAAAAAAGTGCTTAGATTATTAAACTAATAACCCATCCAATAAATTCGGTCACTCAGTTTCATGTTTTCCGAAATCTGTTTCTGAGACTTTCTGAAACAAATAAAATCCACTTTCATAGTAGCAGAATGAATAATCTTCAAAACCAATGTGTTTCACAAAAGAAACCGTGATATGGATTGGAATTATACTGTTGCGAGTAAGTGATGACAACATTTTTGGGGTCAGCAAGAGCTTGTAACACTCCAAAGAGAAAGGAAAAATTGAAATCGCATCATATGACCCCTTTAACAATCAAATCAAACTGATCAAAGCAACCAAAGATCAGTGCTGAATCAATAATGTTGAGCATAGATAAAAAAAGAAACCGCGTTTGTTTACAGGCCAAACAAGAGATGTTTATTGGTGTCAGCTCCAGACGAATTGATTTTCAGCCGCAATAGAGTCCAAAGGAAGCCACACGATCCTGTTACATGTCTGAGTTTATTGTGAGTGTCACCCTAGTGTCAGAAACAAGAGAGAATCTCAGAATCCCTGCTAAAAAAAAAGAGCTCTTTAAAGAGATATTCCAAATAATATGGAACAAGTTTGGTGCATTGTTTTAAGTTCCAGTGTAAAGGGGAAAGAAAGCAAGAGAGCGCTAGTGGGAGTGAACAACCTGCTATTTCCATCAGTGGAACAGTATGTTCCAAATAACAATAGCACAGAAGAGATGTCATATCTACTCCATAACAGTCTTTTGATGGTAATCAAGAGACCAGACAGACCAAGAGGTCTCCAATCCATGAGGAGAAATCCAATAGAAGGAAATTACTCTGAAGGCACCTAAGGAATGCAACCAGCTCATTCCAATTTAAAGTGTATTTCTGTAACAAACTTGCGTTCCAACAAAAATATATCTGGCTAGTCAGGCCTGTTTGTTGGCTTTTGTAAATTGGCAGTGGCAGTATGGCAAACCACAGTCACAGGGGCCAAATTACATCCAAACATGTCTTCAGCCTGTCCAAACATGGAAGCTTAGAAGAGTACAGCAGTTAGATGGTCCATCATCTAGACATAGTAGACACATCTTAAAATGTGCAGTTACTTAAAAAAAAAAGAACCCTTTGAGGGCGGTATGCGACACATTTCTTACCTTTTTTATCTGAAAGAAGAGGGACAAAGTGTTGACATGCCTGGGGGAGGGAGTGAGGACAGGTAATGTCATGCAAATCTAGGCTGAATGCCTGGTCACTAGAGTAACGCTACTCACTTTTTCAGCTGTTCATTCCGGAGTTATTTCTTTCCAAAGAATGAATAAATCAGACGAGTAACTGACATAATGGTTTTGCTTTAACGGACCTCAACCCCATAAAACAAACGTGTACCCAACAAAGCCCATATCCAACTAAAACATATGTAGCCAAACAAAACACACAAGTACACAACAAAAAGACAAATCTGTACCCAAAATAAACCCAAATACTCAACACAAACAAATATGTACCTAACAACAACAAAAAGTGACCAAAACAAACCCATACCCCAACAAAAACAAACTCTACCCAACGAAATTAAATCTGTGCCTCCCAAAAACATCAACACGTAACATAAAGTAACCTGTATGTACAATAGCGTTACAAGTAAATGTAATGAATATAGAGCACGCTCTTATATAATAGAGTGGACGATTCTAAAGAGTGTGAAGAGTAGTGTGTATGTCAGCGGAAAAAAAACACAAACACAACATACAGCACACACACAGCTGATCTAGGACGCTTTGTTCCCTTCAGAAAGCGACAACCAAAGCGTTAAAAGCGACATAAAGACAGTGTTGCAATATATCATCTGAACATTATCACAGCACATGCATGAAACAAACACACTGCAGCGCCGTGACGTCACGAGCCACAGACCGATCACATTCAAACACTCATGTAATCACGCATTTTCTCTTTTTTATTTTACCTCTGTCAGGTTTCATGTTGGTCACAGACACCGTGATCCCCTCCAGGATGCCTGCGGTCCGTCTTCTGTCTTCAGATCTTTCTTTAGACTTTAAAACTCGTCCCTTAGACATCGGCTAGCTATCGATCTGGCACACAGCCATTCGGATATTAATGATCTGAGAGCTGTACGATCAAACGTAGATCTACACGCGACTGTATGTTAAAGTCCAGCGGTCTGATGAACTAGTCCATCAAAACACCAGCGTTCGACCTAAATAAGCACGCAGTGAGCATCTCTCGTCTCGATCTAGCTAAATATCCCAAACCTCCGCCGCCTGTCGCCTCATTGCCGATGCCAAACGAGCTCCAGTGCCAACACACCAGTCTCTCAAGTGCCAGTGATCTGCTCAAATTAAAGCCACATGAGACGCATCGGGATCCCCTGGATCATCCTCACCAAACCTACGGACAGGCAGATCAGACACTACCAAAGAACCCCCAACATCATCTCCTCCTGGAGAAAGGTTACGTGGCTGTGATGAGTCTGACTTCAGCCGACAAGAAGTGGCTCATAGCTCTAAACCCCCTTTTCGACCACTGGATCATAAACCCTCCCCATAAAAACACTGGAGACGGAAGGACTAAATGAACTAGTTCAGCAAACTATCTACACGAAGCGACTGCCAAAACCTAGCGATGACAAACCCCAAACCGAAGTGTTCGAGCTGTCTAAACGATATCTCGAAGATTAAATGATCAGCAGGGACAAAGCTCATGTTCTCTCTCTCTCTCCGAAGTGTTCGAGCTGTCTAAACGATATCTCGAAGATTAAATGATCAGCAGGGACAAATCTCTCTCCCTCTCTCTCTCTCTCTCTCTGCTTGTCAAAACAAATGCAGGAGGACAGCCTCTAAGTCATTTGTGTCCCAACAACAGCTCGTGCCGCCCCAGGCTAGACGTCACTTCCGCCCCGCGGCACTATGCTTGAACTCGTTACCGCAGCAACGCGTGAACTCAACCCACTTATCTTAACACTTTTAGCTTTATCGCGTCTATCGTGGCCCACTTTTGTTCATGTCTGAAATGTGTTTTAATGCTAAATGTGGCTATTCTGGATTAACCCGTAAAGCATGAAATATAAAATAAAAGTCAGATAATTGAACCGTTATTGAAGTCAGTTTATTGTACCTTTACACAAAATAGAGGAGTTAGCGCGACAGCATGCTAACGAAAGGCTCAGACGCCAATTTGCTGACCAAGCCAACCTCATCGTACCCTGGATACAGGCCAGGATGGAGGTGAGTGGCTTCAGCCATGTGATAGACCATAAGACCGGTTCTTTTATCTATCTATCTGTCTGTCTGTCTGTCTGTCTGTCTGTCTGTCTGTCTGTCAGGCAGTCAGGCAGTCAGTCAGTCAGTCTGTCAGTCTGTCTGTC
>NW_015557060.1:444362-510651 GCF_001515605.1 Sinocyclocheilus anshuiensis | reverse complement strand
TCTGTGTGTCTGTCTGTCTGTCTGTCAGTCAGTCAGTCAGTCTGTCTACTTAAAGTATACTTGTGTACGTTACAATAGTAAATTTTGAGGACACAACTGGTAGGATACATCTGTGCTTCTTGTAACTATACTGCTAGTGAACGTTAATTTACTAGTTTTTGTCTTTTTACTTTTTAGTTTAATATACGTTTTAGTTTTTATATCGCAAGTCATACCTATAGTTTACTATTTATATATTATTTTTGCACTTTAAGTATGTCTACCCATCCTCTAAACCAGCATTTCAGGTCAGGGAGTCCTTGGATGGATGGCAAGTCCATCACAGGAGGCGCTTGCAGATAGAACTGATCACAGGGAACATTCACCTGCTGTTCATGTACCACCTAATTTGTATTATGTGTTCAATAAAAATACCCAATACCCAAGCCAATACACTGACATTTTTCCCCAATGCATGCTTAAAGTGCAAAAATAATACGCACAACAAATAATAAACATATTTGCATAAAGTTTTAATGTATTTGCATAAAGAAAAACTTACAGTTGTACATGTTGAAATATGTATTAAATGTTACTGCACAATTTATAACGTATATACTGTGCAGCATTTAGCAAGATGTAAGATAGTGTCAAGTCAAGTGCATTGCATTGTGTCTTTCTCTCTCTCTCTCTCTCTCTCTTTTGTAAGGGAAGCTATTTCACCAGCTTTATAGGCTTAAATAGCAAATTAGTTGTATAAAGTTATCAATTAAAAGGTACCTTTTTTGTCTTTTTATTACTAAATAATTACACAAGATTAAATAATTGTATAGAATTAACATTATATAAATTTCAATATAACATACATGCAGAGACCACTTTGAGAATAGGATTTAGAATCTAAATTATGTAAAAATGTTGATTTCTGAAACCAGGAAAAAAGCATAAAATGATGAAATATTTATAAGATTCAGCATTATTTTGAACTATAAGCAAATGTGTGACATTGGCCATGCATGTGATTTTCTTGCTTCCACTGAAGCACAAGATGATCTTTGGATCTTAAATCTTGGTGAACAACATGATCATAAAGTTTTGCCCAAGAAAACGCAAAAATTTAAAATTCATGCTCGTTTTTCAACAATTTGTTGAACGCTCTAGTTTGTCTTTCCACTATTTAGTTAGTAATAATTAGTACAAGTGGAGGTAGACTCAAGTGAATATCAGCTGAATGTTACCATGTTTAATCTCTATTCAGTTTCATCTCTCCCAGGGGTTCAGGCCTCATTACAAAACTCTCCACTGTCTTTTCACGTTATTAGATAATAGCACACAGGTCATGGGTGATTGATGGAATAGAGGTTTCTTGCATAAAATAACAAATGAATGCTCAGAGGATTGAGCTGACCTTCATTTTTTTTTTTTTAAGCACAAAGCATATAAAGATATAAGAAGGCTTATGATTTACACACACTTTCTCATATTTTAAAAATATTACCTTAGAAAGAGCCCACCAATCAAATATTGACATTTATCATAATTTGTCTTCGGATTTTTAGTCACGAATAACTATGTACAATGACAAACAGGAAGAGTACCAAGTGCATTTAAGCTAAAATATGTCGATATCTAACCTGCTTAGCCAAATAAGGTCAGATTTGCAAAACCTCTTGTTATTGAAGTGTTTTTGCTTGACACACGAGGCGCAGGTTCAATATTAACAGTTGTACTCTGCCATCTAGTGGTTTTTATGTAGAATCACAGCCTGGAGTGGTGGACTAAATCAATCCCATGCCACTTTACAGTGTACGGTTTTCTATGTAATACAGAAAATGCATTTAATTGCTTTAGAGAATATAAAACCTTGTGTTCAGTGATTAATCAGCTGGTTGCCCATATAATTAACTGTGTGATTGTTGCAGCAAATAAACGGAACCAAAAGTAACCAATGAATAAAAAACTTTATTGAAAAATAATAAGACACACACACACACAATCAATCAATCAATCAATCAATCAATCAATCAATCAATCAATCAATCAATTAATCAATCAATCAATCAATCAATCAATCAATCAATCAATCAATCAATTAATCAACCAATCAACCAATCAATCAATCAGTCTGATTAATAACATCTATGGGATGCTGGGGCTAGATATAACACTATTTACTCTACTTAATATTTCTCAGAGTGGATTTAGATTTGAACCTATTTTGTGCTCATTTCTACCATTTTTGCCCAGGAAAAAAGATACAGTACAGCGGATACAGCAGGGCATGTCATTACTCTACACTCTCAGAAAAAAAGGTACAAAAGTTGTCACTGGGGCGGTACCTTTTTTAAAAGACACACCTTTGTACCAAAAGAGTCCATAATGGTACCTTCAAGGTACACATTAGTACCTAAAGTGTACATATTAGTACCTAAAAGGTACAAAAGTGTACCTTTTGAAAAGGTACCGCCCGAGTGACAGCTATTGTACCTTTTTTTCTGAGAGTGTAGAAAGATGGTGTAATTGAAACAATTTATACCTACTCCAGTAATACCTACTCAAAACAATTCATACTCTCTCTCTCTCTCTCTCTCTCTCTCTCTCTCTCTCACTCTCTCTCTCTCTCTCAAAAAACAAACAAAAAAAACAACAACAACAAAACAAGAAAAAAACGCAAGTTACAAAAGCTAAAAGGTGTTGCAAAACAATTCTTCTTCTCTCTCTCTCTCTCTCTCTCTCTCTCTCTCTCTCACTCTCTCTCTCTCTCTCAAAAAACAAACAAAAAAAACAACAACAACAAAACAAGAAAAAAACGCAAGTTACAAAAGCTAAAAGGTGTTGCACTTTATTTACCCCTAAATGACACATATTAGTACCTTAAAGGTGCATATTAGTAACTACATGGTTCATATTAGTACCAAAGTTGACAAGTACCCCAGTGACAATTTTGTAACTTTTTTTCTGAGAGTGTATAACAGCAAAAATGCAAAAGGTGACATATAAAAAATGTCAAACCAATGGTGGTTTTAACTTTAACATGTACTTAAAAGCCAATAATATGTTTTACATAAAAATGTTGTTTACAGTTTTTTTTAACGTCATTCTTATTCGACCAGCAAAAATGTAAATTTATCATGAATCATCAATAAAGTTATAGCATATTAAATATTTAACCACAAAATAGTATTTTTGGTCTTGTTTACCAATACAATATCCAAACATCTTATTAAAACAAGATACATTTTTTTTTACTTAGGAAGAAAAATAATTAGCAGAATAATTAGATTTCGAGTTGTCTCCACTATATGTTTGTGTATGTGTACAATTTAAATATTTTCTTGTTCAGAATGTAATTCTGTAGTTTTATAACAAATCATGTTTAATATTTTACTTATTCAGATTAATTTCTAATCCAAAGTATGATGCCACCAAGTGGTTCCTACAAACAAAGGATTTTAAACTTACCATATTCTTTGTATTATTTCTGCAGTATGCAGTATAGATATTGTCTGCAGTATATTTTACATTTTAAAATCAAAATAATAATGCAAAATAACCATGTATTTACTTTCCAGATTAAATGGCACATGTTAGATCATGTGATAACAGTGTAACATATTACTGTTTGAAATACCACTGTATTAAATCTTACTGCACAATTTATAAAGTATATACTGTGCAGCTTTTAACAAGATTTAAGATAGTGTCAAGTCAGGTGCTTTGCGTTGTGGTGTACAGTATTGTGTGAAGTGTGCTATGATATATATAATGCACATTTTGGTGAATGTAAAAGGCCATTTTGGGCATTGCATGCATTCCACTGAGGTGTGTAATACCAGGAAAAACTGTCCATCAGAATTACCATTTATCTGAATGGCAGTTGCTTGGTTGGCACGTAAGCACTCTTACAAATTAGAATGTTTTGATTTCTTGTTGACTTATAACATAGCTACATTTGTTACAACATTTGGTTGAATATCATATAAAGATTGAATAAAAGACAAGAAAGCCAAGAAATCTGGTTGTGATGTGCTGGAAAACCCAACCTTTTTATTTTCTACATTTTTGTGACTACAGAAATGCTGAAACATTTTAACACTGAAAAAAGCATGGTGACATCATTACTTGCGTGTTTTTTTTTTTTCTTTTTTTTTTCTTGCGTAGCAAACACAGAAGATGATATTGCACGGCATAGAGAACAGTAGCTAACAGGAAAGAAGAAAGGGGAAAAAAAACAAAACAGTTTGATAGATCAGAATTGAAAATGAAAAGCATGACGCATTACAACCTGAGAGTAATACCTACTGCATTCCTCCACTGAAACAGAAACATACAGAGAAAACAGGTCAAGAGAAAAAGAGAAGAAAAAGAAAAGTGTAAAAACAGAACCAGCTTGATTCAAGATGCACTGTTCGAAATGGAAACAAGCACTACGTTTGTGAAAGAAAATGTCAGCAAGTTTATTTTTCAGTTTATCAAAACCTTCCTCCTTCTTTATAATAATCATCGCTGGAAGTAGTCCCTCTTGGACCTACAAAAAAATAAATATTAAAAAAATGAAAAACATGATTTTGTTTTCCAGCTGATTGTCTTAGGCGCTCTCAGTATTATACGGCACACAGAGCCAAGCCTTTCTATCAAATAGGAACTCCTTTTCCACGACAACCAACTGGGATAGGAATTAATGATTAGAGCAATCCCAACATTCACATACATTGAGCTATCTAAGCTAGACACTACATTAGAGGGGCGGGTCGGGACGGAGCGTATGGTTTGGGAAGAGAAGGGGTGAGAATTCTGATGCAGAGAGCTGCTATGATGCTGTGGGCGAACACTTCTGGGTCTTTCACTGTGATGTAGGAGGGAATCTGGGCAGAGAGGCTCTTGACTCACAGTAGGGCTTGATTTATGCCAGTCTTTGTTGTCGTACAAAACAAATCCTAAACGCTGCACCTGGATCATCTATCTGACATCCCTTATGCGACACAGGAACCCCACGGCCAGCAAAATTAATGCAACAAATGAAACAACTCTGACTGTACAGCATAGCGAGACAAAAAGCTCTGCTGTCATGGGCCTTCTCTTTAATCCTGCTAAGAGACATCATTCTGCATCATTCTTGTCATGGTGTTTCCAAGCAGACACACAAAGCACCCAATCTGAGCCAATAATGTCTGAGCCATTAGCAGCATCAAACAGAAAGGGAATCAGTTTAATGAGATATTACAGGTTCAAACAATGCTGTGATTTTGAAGCGGGGGTCCAGATTCAACAGTTTGGCCTTATCCATGCACAAAGTCTGTTTAAAATTAGCTGCACATTCTGACAAAACAATATATAAGTGGCAACATTGTCATGATGTGATAGCACATGCTTTGCCAATAACCGATTTTTGGAGTAATTTAGAATTCCATAGTCGTTAATCTGAACTATGGCAGATGGGAAGTGTTTAAAACTTGTTTGAAAACAATTCAGCAATTCTGTTTGTTGCCGCTAATGGACCAGAAATGAAACTGTCACCATTAGACTCAAACGTCCGCCCTCCCCACACATGCACACACCAATTCCTGGTTTCTTTACAGATTTATTAGACTTTGCTCATTGTCAGTACACACGTTCGAAAACCAAAATTGACATATCAGATGGATCTAGGCAGCAGTGCCACGTCAATTAAAAACCAACCCAGCGACGTGGCCCCGCCCACGGCAGACCCGCTGCCCCGCCCACGCTCCGCCCACTCAGTGTCCGACACAGCAAAGTTAGCAGGACTTGTAGCCCTCTGTCCCAAAAGCCACAGATTGTACTGTTTAGCAGTATGCATGCCCCCAATAAGTTGAACTAAGCTCGTCTACATTGTCTCACTATGCCCTCTATTGGTTCATACCCGTGCAGACAGCAAAAGACCTCACAAACGCCAGTGCTTATGCAAAAATCACACTACTTTCTTTCGTCCCAACCCCCTTCCCCCTTCCCACTTTTTGGTTTGGTTAGAAAATCTTTGGATGTGCAGCAATAGCCATAAAACAAGGATTTGAAATACAAAGGACAAAATCATTCTGGACATTTAAATAACATAAAAAAAAAAGATAAAATAAAAACATCATACACTGCTTTTCTTCGCAGGTCTCTGTAGGACCGTTCGGATCTCTGGCAGTGTATCAGTACATGGGCCAAAGTGCCATCTAACATACAAACACAGAGGAATGGAAATTCATAGATATATCTACACTTCAGACAAAAGGCTGTAAAATAAAATGAATGTCCACTTTTTTGTTTTGTTTTTTTGTTTTTTTCCAAAAAACCTACTATGTACAAATCTATATTTTCTACAAATACATACATTAAAACATAGGTTAAGCGATACAAAAATGCAATTAAATTAACGTAAATCGCAACACAGTAGTAGAAGAAAGTGAACGAATAGACAGAATCACAGCAGTTGGTTTTACCCTGTAAAAAAGAATAGTCAAACATCCTTAGAGTATAGGAATAACACAAGGCTTTAATAAAAAATAAGCTTCTTTTCCTTCCTGCAAGTTTCAGTCTGCTATCACAGAAACTCGCCTTTGGTGACCAAAACGGAGCACTTTAGCCAAAACCGTCAAAATAAATACTCATAAAGCTTTTTTTCCCAAAGTCACATCAATGATTACCAAACTAGTTCAGTTCTGCCTTAATCACATAAACTCTCTATACAACAGAACTGTGGAAATGTATTACTATGAGGTATTCAGATATTGGTAAAGACGTGCACGGCCTAATCGGTGGACGCACCCACGGGCGACTTGGCGAGGGGTCGGGGCAAGATTTGGCAGGGTGTTTAAAAGGGAGGTGGCAGGACCTTTGGTTTGTCAGCGAGAGTTGGAGAAAGCAAGAGAAATTCCTTTGGTATGTTTTCATTGCATGGTTGCACTGGCAAAAGCACCACGGTGAGAGAGAAGAAATATTCCATTTTTTTTCTTCATCAGTGGCCCTTCCACAGGCTGAGGTATTCCGAGAGTTAAAAGGTGGGTGTCGAGAGGTCAACGGCGGTTTAACACTTTGGTTCAAGCAAGGCACTCGTCCTGTGAGTTTAACACATGTCTGCCGAGGGCGCTGTTACATGAGCACGGATGAGTGGTAGAGAGCATTAGAGCGAAGGAGAGGAGGAAAAAGGGGGAAGGAGTGGAAACACACCATCTATCCATCCACCTTATCATTCATTTAGGCCGTGCAAAGAGAACAAATCTTTGGTATTCTTTGGTATCATTACGTTGATAGAAATCACGAATGGAAACGGACTGAGGTAGCATCTTTGGTTCACACTATAAATTTTAGCAGGTCTAAACATGTATTTTTGTCTTTTTTTTCCCTTCTTTTCTAAACGAGGAAGCAGCGCTCTTTTATATATGCTTCGATGTTGTAATAGTCGTAAATACCAAATATATTTGTAAAGCTAAAACACACCACAAGAGACAAAAAGGCCAGATATCTTGTGAGTTTGAGTGAGTCTATTATATGAAGCGAACGCATCACCCTGCTTCAGTCTCCATAATGCTTTCTTCCTAGTTGTGAAATGCATAGAATGCGCTCCCTCTCTCTTACTGGGGTATTGGGTTCGGGCCCGGATGGGGACTCTGCGGTGGTGTTGATGGTCGATGCCATGAAAATGATGCATTAGACAATGAAATAGCCTTCTATCAAGAGCTTAATGGGAAATGAACCCAATGAATCTAATATGACGGCGCATGGCTTATGGATTTGTGAAAGCATGCTGACAGCCACCAGTCAATCGAACATTTTTATCATTCTGAGGATGAGAATGTTGGTCGTATGCAATGAAAGTTTGAAATGAAATGTCACCCAAAACAACCTGAATTTCCTCCTGCTTCCTCTAATGACAATTAACAAGCGTGTGCATTTGCCCCAGACAAAGCTAATAATGATAAACGAGAAGTCTCTTCTCCCAGAAGTCTCTTCAGCCTCATTAGATGAGAGTCTGCGAAACTCGTAAAAATAAGTTGTGTTTGACTGATGGATGTGGGTATGAAACAGTGACAGGTGCTGGTTTGTGTAAGTCTATCTTTGGTTTTCAGCAACTGGCATTGAAATATTTAAAATACAGGTAAAAAAGGCAGGTTAAAGCTAGCAAAAATCTCCCTGAAATAATCACAAGAAAGGACTGAGGCAGGAATGGGGTGCGGGGAAAGCTGTGTCCTCACAGAGATATGTTTGGCTAGTGATTGAGTTCATTTTAGGACAAACGAGAACGAATTATACGGCATATAAATGGCTACAGAAACCACAGTCCATAATACATGTACTGAGTCACCTGATTAGGACGGTCACGGGGGTCTTGTTAAGAGGAATAAATATAGTTTGGTCTGATTAAAAAAACAAAAAACAAAACAAAATACATGTGTTTCTTTGGTTCCACCATCTGTGATTGATAAGTAGTGAAGATGGCAAGTTCACATGTATTTTTTAGGTTTCTATGTAACTTTTCCAACAATTAGGAAGAAAGCACTATCCTGAGGGTTACATTCAGGCAAACTTTGTCAAGATTCTACACCACCTGATTATATTTGGCATCCCTGGCAACATCTGGGATGCCTATAGAGGTGAATGTGTGACGTCAGGCTTTACACCTGCCGGTCAAGCCCCTCAGTGACGTCACAAAATCTGGAATCTGACATAAGAGTGAATAACAATCACTCCACGTTTGAGATAATGACCAATCATCGATGAGAAAAAGTCTTTGAAAGCAACCGGTCACATGAGAAAGAAAGACTCCAGTTAGGGGAGTGTGTTGAGATGAGGAACGACCAGTGATTGGAATGTAACTCGGTACTGTACAAGTTTTAAGGGCAAACGCTGTCTAAAATTGTCTCTTGTTAAGTTTTCTTTGTTTAAAGCTTTTCCACCGAAGTTTTTTTTTTTTTTCCATAATGCAGTCACTACTCCATCATGCTTTGGTACAAGTGCTGGAGGAGGAGGAGTTGGCCAAGTTGGAGCTGCCATCGTCCAGCCACTTATCGAGGCTCCGTCGACGCGCATTCATGAAGAAGTTGCTGACGGTGGTGAGCTCCAGGCCCAGCTGCTGAGAGATGGTGATTTGTAACTCTTTGGACGGGCGCTTGTTCTCTTTGAATATTGCATGTAAAGTCCGACGCTGGACATCAGTGAAGACCAGCCGGGGCTTCTTGGAGATGCACCCCCGCTCGCTTTTACCATGCTCCTGCTCTTTTCTCTTGCACGCTGAAAGAAAAAAAGGTTGACATGAAACAGTCAGACATAAATGCCTAACATGTAAAAGAAACAGACTTATTTGTCATGACACAGTATGAGTTTTTGGTAACACTTTATTTGACAGTGTCCATGCTACATGCAACTGACCCTAAACCAAACCCTATTCCTAAGCCTACAGTAAGTACATGCTGTCAATTACTATTACTATGTACTTAAATTACAATGTAACAAGGACACCTTAAAATAAAGTGTAACTGAGTTTTTCTGAAATGGTTTTCAAAGCAAATCAGCCAAAAACATGAAATAGACAAAACAAAACAGAAACACTTATGCCTTTCGGAGGGTTTGTATTGTAATTTTCACTAAATGTTCACTATATGAATGAAGTCTCTGGAACTGTCCGTGGTGCTTAAATCCAACCACATGCATTTCAGATACACTATACCACAACATATAGGCCTATAATCACTTACTGCCAGCCAATGAATAAAAACACACTTGTTTAACGACACTAAGCAGTCACTTTAAATAAAAAGGCCTATGTTTTCTGTCTTTGTGTGAGTAAAATCCTAGTGGGCGGCAAACTTGTTATTTAGAAACCACAAGGGGGCGCTAAAAGACGGTGCGAAACCGCTTGAAGCAGGTATTTACTTATAACACGCACACACACAAGCGCACGATTCGTTACCAGGCAATATATTTTCTTAAATAAACCGGCTCATATCATTAATATGTCAAGCACAGTTCTGCGTCTAAGTTCTAACGTTCATTCTATAGCACACTGCATTAGCACACCATAAAAACGTATTTTAATATTTAATATTCATATGCATTAAGCGTAAATTGTGAATATCATTTAAATATTTATCATGTTTAAATCAATTATGAAAATTTTAATTAAATTATAAATATACTAAGAGTTTTGAGCCTATAGCCTAATGACGTTTTTATAATGTAATGAGGTATAACGTGAACAAACCTTTACATACTAGTCCAATCGTATAAAAGAAGAACGGCACTATGCACAGGGTTTGGAACTTTGGGTAAATATTAACAAAAAAGCAAATGAGCTCGCTATCATGTGTCATAAATCAAAACTGTGTCTATGCACAAGGCCACTGCGACGAGACTCACGCAGATTCCCAGGGAAATAACTGCGAACCTCTTTATCCTTCAGCACATTTGATCATCACATATAAGTACTGTTTGTCTGCAAATCATTAGACAGGCGCCAGATAAGCGCGCACAAGAGGCCAGGGCTCGCCCACGGTCACTCATTTCACAGTAGCTCCATGCAGCAACAAAACAGAACCTAATCTTACGCTCAGGCCAAAAAAGACGTTAGCATTATTTAGGCTACCATATAATTATATATATCCTCTGCAATATTATAATACAATGGTTCCCAGCCCTGGTCCTGGAGGCACCCCAACACTGCACATTTTGCATGTCTCCTTTCTCTCACACACCAGTTTCAGGTCTTGGAGTCTCTACTAATGAGCTGATGACCTGAATCGGGTGTGTTTGATTAAAGAGACATGCAAAACATGCAGTGCTGGGGTGCCTCCAGGACCAGGGTTGGGAACCACTGATATAATATATAATAACAGATAAGGAATTTGGATTACATAGGCCTATGGTGTATAGGCTATAGAATATGAATAGACAGCCTATGAAAATTCCGTTTCGTTGCATTCCTATTTAGATGTACATCAACTACTGGTCTGTTACGCGTTTTATGATTTAATAATAATTTATTATTATTATAGTTATTGATGTAATGTTATGAAGTTTAGCGAAGCCGCATTTGGGTTCAGATATAGTTTGAAAAGACTATATATACCTGAATAAAATGGCTCTTAGCTTTTTATATAACAGTTTAGATGTAAAATTAGACAATTTGTAATATACTATTTGATATACTTCCATGTTCACTATTTGGCCA
The DNA here is from genome assembly GCF_001515605.1 of Sinocyclocheilus anshuiensis. Classification (NCBI taxonomy): domain Eukaryota; kingdom Metazoa; phylum Chordata; class Actinopteri; order Cypriniformes; family Cyprinidae; genus Sinocyclocheilus; species Sinocyclocheilus anshuiensis. Next base: position 499,502 of record NW_015557060.1, on the reverse strand, counting down.
ACTATTTTTTATAAGAATACAATAATTTCTTCCCAAAATAATATCAATCGCAAAACGATTAACAATGATCGACAAACAGCTTAAAGAATGTCGCTTTGTTAAAATTAAAAGGTTATTTTCATTTATTACCTTATTACAAAATTACGCAAATACTAATTATTTAGGTATAATAAAAAACACTGAATGACAGTTTTTGTGTTTCTTCTTCTAGTTTTCTTTTTCTATTAAAATTAGACTAGGATAACTTTTTAACAAACAACATATTAAGCCCTACTCATACGAAACCATATGCTGAAATATAAATATAAAGAGCTGAGACAAAATTCAGTTGAAAATACAATCGTGCATGGCAAATTCACGGCATAAGAATCACGAGTGTGTCAAAGGTGTAAAAGAACAGTGATGTGAAAGACTGCTGAATGGTCTACTGTCTTACATTACTAAGGAAAAGGAGAAGGGAACTGAATTTGAATAATCAATATACCAATTCTATATATACCTCTCAGTAGGCCGATCACATACCCTCAACCATGTGTACTCAATCAATAATATACATCACTGTGTCTGAAACCTTCACTAATTTCAATATCATTTAACGGAATAAGAAAATAATCTCACAAAACAAAAAGAAGCTAAATCTAACTGTCATGTAATTAGAATCGCAGTAGTTTATAATAATAATAATAATAATAATAATAAAGATCCAACCATTTTCTGGATTTTTTTAAGCTTATGTCGACCAAAAGAAAAACGAATACACAATATGAAAAAAAAAAAACATTATGTGAATGTGAACATATTCCCTTTTATCATGTTCTTTACAGAAACTTGTGGAAATAAAATGGTATGATGTAAATTCATATTTTGACCTTTACTATGAATAATACAAAAACGTGGAGCAAAAATCCATAACAGAGCGAGGCCGAATCTGAACCAAACACACACCAGCCCAGCATCAGTATACATATATGATTGCATAATACCCTGACATTGACATTAATAATAAAAACGAAACTTCGATACAGGAAAAAAATAAAACGAGCGTAAGAGGGTAAAATAAAGAGTAAACTACTTTGCGCGTACAAGACTATAATGACACACAAACAGAGCTTAAATGTAAAATCGACATAAATATGTCTTTCTCATTTAAATGATTTTTGCCATGAAAAATATTTTCAGGAAAAAACATTTGTTTCAAAGTATTTTCCCCCTCAGGTGCATAAATGAATTACTGTAATGACATTTATCATGAACCGGTGCAAAAAAAGAGAGACACTCGCATTTGAGACGCTCTCTCTTTTTTTTTCCCCTTTGAACGGATCAGTGGCCCCCAAAGCCGCCAGCCAATTGATTCTAATTCTCGTGAGGCAAATTAATGGAGCCCCAATCAGTTAATTAAGAAAACCTACACAGAGAACACGTCACTGGAGCTGGACAATAGATGAAGAGATTCAACCAGGAGAAGACTGCAGAAGAAAAACATGACCCTTTCTTACAAACCCAAACACACACTGCGACACTTATTCAGCGCCCATTTCTGTAGTCCGCACACATCGAACACGGTAACATATTTACGCGCACTAGTTCAAAAACAATATATATCCACGAGACATGTGGCCGTGTTTCACCACAGCATGCAGTAATGTTCTAAAATAAAATGTAGATCAGTGGTCATAAACGTATTGCAAAGACAAGTGGACACTGGGACACAGCATCCATTTTCACATAGACACAATGGGACTGTGGCCACCGAGGCTTCGAGACATTTTTGATCAAACTATTTCTGTTGGCTCCATGTAACTTAGTCTGAAGATAACAAATTGCTCATCAAATAGCCCAAAACAAACAAGCAAAAGAAAACAAATCCATTGCGCTGGATCACTTTACCTAGGCGGTCAATATTATACATCGAGAACGCAACCTCAAGTTTGAAGGTATCAGTGTAAATCAAAGTAGCACAACGAGCACAGAATAAAATGTCACAACCAAAACAAAAAGTAAGCTATGTAGGAAACCTCCAAAAAGCGCAACAAAAACGATGAATGCTGCTCACTCGTGAAATGCTTTTGAAGGAAATGAAATGAGAGTGATACACTGAGGAGAAGAGAAGAAATGTATTACCTATTGTTCTCTCACCTGCGAGCCTGAGCGCGGACATTCTCTGGAACTCAGGCTCCTGCAACCATTTCCACATCCTGCGGAAGGTTTCCCGGCCAGACTTGAGCTTGCTCCAGGGCTTAGGGTTCCGTAGCAGGTCCGAAAGCGTCCCTTGCGAGCGGCACAGCACCCTCTGGGCGAAGATAGCCTGCGGGATGCTGTATCTTTTCAGTTCCGTGGTGATCCTTTGGGCCACTTCTTTGGTGTTGACCTCTTCCATCTGTCCCGAGCTGCTACCGTTGTTGAGCTGCGATCCGGGCGCGGAGGAGTGGTTCTGCTCCCTAGTGGAGCCCAGCACCTGACCGTGGCCCTGGGCGTTGAGATGGGCGTGCGGGTGATGGTGGATGCCGTTGATCGTCACCATGCTCGCCGAAGACGCGCTCATGTGCTGCTCCCCGTGTCGAGCCAACATCGCGGGGTGGTGTGCCTCGAATCCGTTGGGTGTGAGCATCTTCTCGGCGGGCATGGTGGCTCCGGGGTGCGCGTAGGGCGGCAGCCCCTGCTGGGAGTTGTGAATGCCGCTCAGTCCGGAACCAGACAGGGGCGACAGGCTCTGTCCCATGCTGGCCACGTCCTTGTGGTAGGGAGAGTAGAGGTTGTTCATCGGGGCCAGACCCCTATCGTCCCTCATCAAGGTGAAGCTCCCGCTGACGTTCCCCGGGATCCTTTGGTGCGGGAGATGGTGATGGTGGTGGTGATGGTGATGATGGTGGTGCGGGAATTTGTCGGAGACGGTGGAGATGGGCGGTAAGGGCTGCAGCGGGGTGAGGGTGGTGTAGGTGCTGCTCATGCTCATCCCGGGGGGAGCCTCGCACGCCATGCTCATGGCCGGGTGCAGGTGCGTGGCGAGCCCGGGGTGCTCCGGGGGCCGGTGGTGATGATAGTCGCCGCTGTCCAGGATTGATGCCATGCCCATGGAGCGCGCATGGGCTGACAGACTGCTCCGATGGCTCCTGTGATGAGCGCTGTCTCCGGTCATAAAATCCGCCGCGCTGGGATCATGGCTCAATCCGTGCAGATCGCCAATGTTCTCCATCGACAGCTGGGCGTTCATTATACGTGCAAGCGTGTGGACAAATCATCTATCTGATATAGCGAAGCAGTGTCCACAGAAGTGCTCTCATTGGAAAAGTTCTGTTGTTATCTTGAGTATTTTTTCTTTGCGTTCTTTCCTGATTTTTTTCTGCCCTTTTTCTATGTTTTATAAAGGTTTGTAATTTTTTTGAAATGTTAAGGCCCCCGTCCCTTCAGCAGTGCATGGTGTCAGTGTGCTCTCGTCCCTCGCCATCTCTTGCCATGTCTGCTGTTGTTTCGCGCACTGCTCCGTGCTGCGGCTGCCGCTCTGCTTGCCGCGCATGCGCGCTGATCGCGGCTCCTTTGACGTCACTTATTAAGGAAGTTGCACCCCATTGCTATTAAACAGGAATGCCTCTTCTGGATGTATAGCATGACCAACCTCACACAACTGTTATACCGAAACTAATAATGATAATAATAAAAATGAGGGAATTGAATGGAGTGTTATACCGATGATGCTTTATTACAACAAGCAGATGACCATGAAGTCTCATTATACGCGTGAATAATTCATGAATAAATGCAATTAGTTTTGCAGAACCTCCTTAATGCCATGAGTGTAGAAAACTTCCGGGTTCACCTGGGGGCTTCTGCTTGCATTAATATACATATAGCCTACATAGTTCCATAACTTCAGAGAAATGTTTATACGCATGCACATATGACTGCAGATATGATCAATATAATGTATACAGGCTACAAATCGTCATGACATTCAGTTGAAATAAGAAAGGTCTGACACACAGAATAAATAAATACATATTTTTAATTAAAAATAAATGACTCAAGTATACAGATTGCTGAATGTAAGTCATCCTGTACCATGCAGAGCTGTAGTGTTTTTTGGGATCAAGGACAGACGGATTGGTAATAGGCAGAGAAAGGCTGGACAGATGTTTCTATTGTTGTGCTATTAAGAGTAACGAACCAAGCCATCAGGAGTGTGTCCCGCTTCCGCGGCCTGCCAGTATAATGACACAGCACAATACGTTTCATGGGTGAACTTCATTCTGCACACAAATGAATAGGACAAACCCATTTATATACCAAATCAATGTTACAAAAATACGTTTGTTTTTTTTCTTGGATGTACAGTTAATGATTTCACTGACGAGTTAAAAAAAGTCTCAATCCGACTTTACAAAATACAGTTAAAAAATTAAATCGATATAAACACAATTAATGTAGATTTTGTAAAAGAAAGGAGGCAGATCAAAATTGATAACATAATTCGTCCATGCTGAATTTGTATACAGACGCTTTTAAAAGAACAATAAGAACCAATATTTTTTTTGGTTGGCAAGACAAAAATGACCAAGGCAGTTACAAGCCCCCCCCCCCCCACACACACACACACATACATTAAAGGGATATCACGTTGCACGACATCACATTGTTTATAGTTAAAAATCGACTCCAAAAAGTCAGTTTCATGTCCAGTCAAGCGAGAGAACGGGATAACAGGAGCCCGGCGAAAGCGTTCAAGCCCGGGTGGGGTGACAGCTTGCAGTGGTCAGTCCTGGGGCCCCCAGCCCTGGGCCCCCGCTCGTGCGCATAGGGGACATGTCAAAGGTGACGCTTCAAGACTCCTGAAGCTGACAGCTGCGGTGGAGGGAGAGAGATTAACTTTTTTCAGACTTTTCCTTGTTTCTTAGGGACCTGCTTAGTGACAAAACTCACATACATCTGTCAGGGTCAAGAACAATGCCATCCGGATTAACGAGTTAAGAAGAACAGAAACAAATGAGCAAGTTAAATTATGACAAATTAGAAGTCAACTCGGATCACTTGTGAGGATTTGACAAGTGGTTAACGAAAGAAGAGATTAATAATAATAATACTATTAATGATAACAATAATACTAACAATAATTGATAACAATAATACTAACAATAATAGTGCTATTATTATTATTATTGTTGTTGTTGTTAACTGCTGAAGGCAATCGCAATTAAAATCTTAAGAAATGAAATTGTCAGCTGAAATATAACAAGGGGAGAAAAAAAACACACATGCAAAAAATACATATTTTACCGCTCATTATGAATTCAGGAATTTACAGTGGTTACAAACTCTCCGGCTCACGATCTCATTTATTTTTACATCAACAAAAATGGCAAGCCATACACTGCAGGTCACAGACTTTGCATTATCACCATCGACCATTAATTTGATGAAAAAAGATCGTATTCAAGCACGAAATTTAGCAGCCAGCCACAAATCGCAATTAAAATCTTAAGAAATGAAATTGTCAGCTGAAATATAACAAGGGGAGAAAAAAAACACACATGCAAAAAATACATATTTTACCGCTCATTATGAATTCAGGAATTTACAGTGGTTACAAACTCTCCGGCTCACGATCTCATTTATTTTTACATCAACAAAAATGGCAAGCCATACACTGCAGGTCACAGACTTTGCATTAATTTGCAAATTAAATTTGCATTTAATCGACCATTAATTTGATGAAAAAAGATCGTATTCAAGATACCTAGGCGTCACTCCTTGCCTATGAAACCAGAGTTTGTATATCTCTTAACTATATACTGCACTGGTGGACAGATTAGTTAGTAAACATTAGAAAAGCAACGCGTAGAAATCAATGCCACAAAAAGGCGCATGGGAACATGTAAACTACAGTAATCTAAATTTACAAATATCAAATTATATTTTCTTATAATTGGTTTACCTAGAATTATATGTGAAACTGATAATGTGTGACGACTGTACAGTTAAAGTAATTAATTAAACGCATAAAAGTAAAAATATATAAAAAAGTATAGCCTATTCATAGTAATCTGCAAAATAAAATAAAAAGAATTACAAATAAAACTCATTGAAAGTCTCAAAGTAAAATTTCATAAGTTTTGTTTTCACTGCAATTCTACTCTCATTAAAGCATAAAAAGGTAGCAAAAGAGACTGAAAATTATAAAAAAGATTGTCCGTTTAACATTTCTTAATGGGGTGTGCCCTCACAAAGAATATTCAATTATTTAAAGACTTTTGCCCCTGAACTTTACCTCAAATCGTTAACTGGGCGCCTGTGTTTTTATATGTGGAGAAGAGTTTTAGAGCCCCTTTATTTGAAACGTGAATCAAAGGCAAACCTCAGCACTAACGCCACTATATGAACCAAATAGAAGCACAGATCAATACAGAGTCAAATATTAACACGACGGGTTGATAGTAATTTATAAATAAACAGAATTGCAATTTGTTTTCAACGACATTTTAGTAATAAACCAGCGATTTAAATGTTTACCCAAATAACATGGTTCGATAAAAAAAAAAAAAACAACAAAAGAAAAGAAGCAGCAGCAACAGAAGAAGAAAAAAAAATCTGTAATCAGATGTAAGGTTTTAAAATATCCTATACTGTAAAATGTGAAGAATATAAATGTGATGTTACATGAGTGATGATACTCTCTTATAGTATTTTAAAATATCCAATTATCCAATTGTTATCCAATTTGAATTATGCAGACATACATCTGTAAAAGCGACTTTGGTTAAAATGCAACTGTTTAAACAAATCTAAATAAAATATTATTTTATTTTGAAATATTTATTATTATTATTATTATTATTATTTCCGAATAATATTATCCCTGTTCCAGAATTCTGGATCTTCATCGCTTATGAACGGATATATTACTATACAGATATAGCCTAATAACATTGTTTAATGCCGAAATAGATTTGTTTAGTTATAAATGCACTTCACTACATTAAAAGTCAAATGAAAAGGAAACGAATGTATGTACTTTATGATCTCTGAGGCAAACCTCAGAAAAAGGCCTCAGAGATGGTCTAAGAAATAGATTATTATTATAATCATCTGTAAGACTCACCGATCTCAGAGCGTTCTGCACAGGGGATGATTGAAATATGCAACAATCGATTCTGGATTACATTAGCGGATCAGTTTCTTTCATTTGAAAGTTGAGTGAAAAGATACAATTACAGCAACACTTAGGATGGAATAAGTAACTCAAAGTGTTAATTGATTGTTTTAAGAAGATCAGTTGGATATCATTTAAAACTAGTGTGTCCACCAAAGCAGTAACAACTTCAGCGTGCCGATTTTTATTTAGGATTTCCCCCTCAATTTCTGCACGCGTGAAATCAATAAATCGATTAAAATGTTTATTCTATTTACAAGTGTTTAGCCAAGTACAACAGGAAGTCGAGATGTTGCCTATAACAAATGATCAGTTGGCGATGAATAATAATAGTTTAGAAAAAACATATTTTTATTACATATATGTATAACAGCTATGAAAGTCGGTTTGCTTTTAAAAAGCCAAAGAGTCTCATAAAATGTAACGCTATTGAATTTCTCATTGCCCTGTCTTAAGGACTAAATTTGGTCTGATTATTTTATTGATTCGTAAATAACAGAACAAAAAAAATAATAATAGATTAAATAATTGTAAAGATGATTGACTGCTGTAATCATGTTAAAACCATTAACCGATTAATTCAAAACAGACAAAACCCCCATATGCACTTGTTTGAACATTTCTACAATACATTTATAATTTCTTACAACGACCAGAGACTAGTTATCGTTCATGATTATATAAGAACTGAATTTGAGACCACTTTCCAGCGTATGCAACTAGTTTCTATCGGTGAATATGCATATCTGCAGGTTTCCTTTGGGGTTTAACATTTGGGAAAACAAAACCTGTATCGTCAATGTAAAATTATTCATACATAATGTTTAAAATTCTAAATATGCAAAAACTTCGATTTTATTTCTAGGACTAGGGTTAGTCTAATTAGCGTTCATTTAAAAAATAATAACACAGAATAAATACAAGTGTGTATGTGTTTTAAAGAGCGAGAGAGAGCGTGTGATAACAGTAGCAACACAGACATTATGATAATATTATTTATAGTCATAATGTTTATAGAAGAGAATAGAGTGTAGAAAGGGCTGGTTCGCCTTGCAAGCTCGTAATATATTTTGTTCGACAATATGTGGCAAAAATACTGTTAAATGAGTTTATTAGGCTAGACTTGGGAAGCATAACTGAGATTGAAGATCAGAAATGATGATGGTCATTCTGCATTGAGCGAACAATCTGTATCAACATTTCAATATACATAGCCTACTTAACATTTCACACTATTTCTCTCTCTTCCCCCCTCTCTCTTTTTACTTTCAAGTAAACTCTAAATTACTTTCTGAAACTTACAGTAAGGTCAGAAGTACCATGATAGTGTAAAATGGGCGTGCAAAGACAGCCCTGAAGCCAATCAGACGGCCTACATAAACACACCAGCCTTTACTTGATAATTAATTATCATAATCAGATATTTTGAGGGTAGCATCATGATGTTTTTATCTAATTATAATGGGGCAGTGAAACATAAACCTATTAAAGTGCCCCATATGAAAGCACAGATATACTGTGTGTGCCACATTGCGGATACACCCAACTCTACAGTACGCTAACACAATTCTATGCATGCAGTGCTAAATATATGCTGACATGATTATACTGTCATCATCTGAATTCAAGTTTATGGGAATCATGGCATATGATTTACAGCACTGGGGTAATTTGACAGTGCATAAAAGTGACCCCTGACTTTAACCTTGTTTTCAAGTTCAGTAAACTCCGCAGGACGCCAAATGCCACTGCATCCAGTAAAAACAACATATACACCATTCATGCAGCGATACTTTGCTTTCTCACTCTCTCTCTCTCTCTACACGCACACACACACACACGCCTTCCCATGCTTACCGACACGATGCGCTCTTTACAATAGGATTTCAGTCCCATCGCCAAAGATATTATCAATGCCAAACCATGCACAGACATGTACCTGAAAGTTCTGTGCGTTATCCACAGTTTGTCATTGAAAGCAATCATTTGTTTTAGTGCATAATTTGTTCAGTGTGCTCCGCAGGCACGGCGCTTCCTGCATCCATCCAACGGGTCTCTTCCAGCAGGATAATCGCTTTTCCACCGTTTCCATGATCGAATCACAGCATCCACGGGCAAAAACTCCGTTTCGGTCGGTGTTGTTTGCTTGTCTCTGGGCTCTTGATTCTGCCTTATCCGTGCATTTAAAGATGCGCGTGCATTTGAATAGCAGCGCGAGCATTTATGGATCCGGCGCGGGCTGAAAAGGAATCAGTATGCAAATTATTTCAGTAACAATCGAAATGTTCGATCTGTGATCTGCGCACTCGCCTCTCACTCGCTCTCTCTCTCTTTCACATTCATAGCCCTCTTAAAGCACATTTCTCTAAACATAACAGTGTGTGTGCTTTTTTAAACAAACATTTTAAATATTAACTGTATACTAAAAACAAAAACAACAAAAAAATCGATTATTTAAAATAAAATGCTGGTTGAAATGACTCGTTCTGCTTTAGAATGAGTGTTTTAAATGTATTTAAATATTAAATACATACACGAACAAGAACAACAAAACAATAAATGTAGCCTCGTTCCCAATTATACAGTAGTCTATCCCGTATTTCAAATAACATAATTCTATTCTTGGTGTTTTCTGTTACAATCCACTCATTTGTAAAGAAAGACATAAAACAAACAAGCAATAAAATGCATTTTTTTCCACCTGCACAGCAAAATATTATCCGCATAAACCATATAACAGGTTTTGCGCATTATTTCTGATGTCCTTTTTAATAATCATTTTCAAAATTTGATTAAAATTATATATAACCCCTATATTTCATCAGAAGTCATCTGCCCTATATAATCAATACTGTATGAATAATATGTCTATCTGTTTATCTTCTTTATTAACAGGAAAAATGCGGTTGTAATGCATACATTTGGTGCATCACAATAAATAAAGAATAAGCATGTATACATTTAATATATATATTCTAAATTTGCTGAATGCATTGAAAACATGCAGCAATCTAAATAGTGTAATGCCCCTGGTCATAATCCATATTATGTATCATACATTTATAATATTGTAATAAATTGTACTTTTTTCTTTTTATGTTTTATAGGTGAGACTGGATGGAATTTGAGGACTGATATGACTACAGTACACTCAGAATAACAAATACAGACAGAGACAAACCCAACATTGAACTGTTACATGCATTTGAGCTTCATCTTGGAGTTGCAGGCCATCTGCCATTGAGATGGGTTTGAGGATGATGGGTTAAGGGTCACTAGTAGGGTTCAAATGGCAACCAATGGTCACTCCATTGGACCTGAGTCCTTCGTTTTGCTTAATTTAATGCTGATGGTCATCTGAAAAACATGCTTGTTTTTCTAAATCATTCATATGAATACACTATTAACCACTAACACGACAATTTCCCAATCCTACTGCATGCAAGGACTGAGAATTGCTAAGGTAGCATCCAAATTGGGCTTTAGGGTAAATTTATAGCCCACACACACTGAGCAATGTTTGAATTATTCAGATTTGGTCACAGAGCTGATACCGGTGCTGTTTCTGAACCACATTGCGGTTTCCGAGCAGACCAGAGCTTGTTGATAAATCAGACTTTGGCCATGATAATCTTTCATCATTAATATTTAATTAACAGGAGGCAGCTTGGTGCCTGAGCTGTACAGAGTCTTAATTTAGCAGCTCTGTCCAGCCTTACAGACAGTGGCACTGTTCAATAACTTTTACATTAATGCCTAAAACAGGCATAGATGATAGATATATAGATAGATAGATAAATAGATAAATAGATAGATAGATAGATAGATGATAGATAGATAGATAGATAGATAGATCGATAGATGCACGCAGTGTCTGTTGGAAAGAGATTGAAGGGCTTTCAAAGCCATCTGACTGGCATTTATAGACATATTGACACACACAGAGTATAGATCTCTGTTTAGTATAACCTTCATTAGTGTAGACGCTATCTCAGTCACTGCTGTGAGCTATGCATAATGTGTCAGAGGTATAGCACACACACATACTGTATTTACTCATGCGCACATACCTATATGGACACATCTGTTTGATTTCCTGCATTTCCTGCGAACCAGACTTATTTCCTGGATTAATTATAACAGTTACATTGTAATAATAACGTGACAAAAAAAGGAAATGCTTAGATTTCCTAGTTCTTAAATTTTTCCTAAAGAAAAATACCCCAGTATCTCACATGTTGCCTCTAGAAATCTTGTAATCTTATTCTAACATTAATCTGTGCTCAGATTTGTCAGGATATCTAAGTTTGCAATTAAAAGTCAAATTATAAACTCACAAAAAAATGGACAAGAGGAAGAATTTATTCTTTTTGGCAAAGTGAATAAGGACATTTTTCATTCCCTCTCACAGCAGAGCACTCGGAAACCACAGAGCATTCCTGTGAGCCTAAAGTGTTTAGAAAATCAGCTTTTCAAACAATTACCTACAAAGCCCTGGAGATAAATTATCACTCGGTCGCTCGCCTGCATGCAGAAACTTTACTGCCGAGAAAACGAGACTCTGATGGATCTGTCATCGGCAGCACACATCCTCAAATTTATGTGAGTGTTCTGCTCTGCCCACAGGTGTTTCTGAGCAAACCCTGTTAAATGCTGCTATCACAGCATTCATTGTTTTCCATTGTTCAACTAATCTGTGTGGTGGTTAAAGCATTACTAAAACAACTAGTGGCAGGTAAACACACTGAAGACTGCATGAAGTAAAAGTTTCTTACTCACATGGGGGCAACTGCTTTTGTGAGCTGCCAAGTCTAAGAAATACTCCATAGCTTAAATCCCAGTCAAAGAAGAAGAAGAAAAGTATAGGATTGAAAAGGGAAGTTGTCATGATTTGGATCCAGTCCTAATGGGACTAGATAAGAATCTAATAAAAAAAAAATATTATATCGATTTATTTTGTGTTAAATTCCAAGTTATGTTAAAAATTCCATTAGCAATCTTACATACTTTCCTTAGGGTATTGTGACTATATGCATACAACAGTTATAGCAGCACAAATGTATACATAACTCTTATCTGATAATTGAATGAATGAATGAATGAATGAATTAAAAATATATATTATACTAAAATACCAAAATGGTAACACTTTACATTATGGTTCCCTTTGTAAAAGGTTTATAAAGGTGTTCATAAATGACTAATAACTCATTTACAAATGCATTATAAATCATTATAAGTGTGGTTTTAATGCAATACCTGCCAAATAGTGAGCCATCTTTAACTCAGATGTTATGAATAATTAAGAAATACATTTATTCATACTTATTTCATACTTATTTATTGATACTCTGCAGAAGTTCATGATGCATATCCACATCAATGATTAAAAATGGATATATTTGGTTTATTTAAGATGAAATCATCTTTGTTTAACTTTATTTTGGGGTGAAAAACATAAAAGCGCAACAATGACTTGATGAGATATTAATAGTGAAAATTTGATTTCCATTATTAGTTATCTGTGAACCTTAATGTAAAGTGAACACCTGTGAACCATTAATTAATGAGTCATAACCGTTAATAACCTGTGAAAGTTAATCTTAATGTAAAGTGAACACTTGTGAACCATTAATTAATGAGTTATAAACATCAATAACCTGTGAAAGTAAACCTAAATGTAAAGTGGAGCACCTGTGAACCATTTATTAATGAGTTATAAACGTTAGTAACCTGTGAAAGTAAACCTTAAGTGAACACCTGTGAACCATTTATTCATGAGTTATAAACATTAATAACCTGTGAAAATAAATCTTAAGTGAACACCTGTGAACCATTTATTAATGAGCTATAAACATTAATAACCTGTGAAAGTAAACCTTAAGTGAACACCTGTGAACCATTTATTCATGAGTTATAAACATTAATAACCTGTGAAAATAAATCTTAAGTGAACACCTGTGAACCATTTATTAATGAGCTATAAACATTAATAACCTGTGAAAGTAAACCTTAAGTGAACACCTGTGAACCATTTAATAATGAGTTATAAATGGTAATAGCCTGTGAAAGTGAACCTTAATGTAAAGTGAACACTTGTAAACCATTTATTAATGGGATAAACGTTAATAACCTGTGAAAGTGCACGTTAAAGTCAAGTGGACACACTAATTAAATGTTAATGAACAATCCACCAAAAAGTATTCCACTAAATTATAAGGCATTGCATTAAAACCACCCTTTTTATTCATGCATTTATAACTGCTTATCAATGATTTATAATTCATTTGTAAATGAGTTATTAGTCATTTATGAACACCTTTATAAACCCTTTACCAAGGGAACCTTAATGTAAATTAATTGTAGTTATGTTGCTAAAACTGTTATTATAATATATGTCTGCACTACATGATGACAGCTTTGTCTTAGGAATGGACTGAAATTTAAGTCATCATTCAATGAAAATCCTCCTCTCAGCCAAAGTTCTCCAATTAAATATGGCACTTACGGAGCTAGGTTCTTCTATCTTGTAACCAAAATGTCATCAGTGTCAAACTCGATGTCTAACTACACCATACTTCATCGAAGAGTTGCATTAAAGATGAGGACATTCTGTAAACAACACGGAATGTGTTGCCAACTTTTGGACAACTGATTAGTGAAGAAAGAAGAAAGATAAAGGAACGTGCAAGCTGAGAGTACAGAGTTAACTGTTTGAAAAATCATCTTTGATAAAAAGCTGTGTGCCAATTCAAAGGCTACATCCTTCGAAGGCTGCATTCGAAGACCATCACAGCATCACGACAAAGACTGTCCCATTTCAAAGGTTCCTTCAAATGCAGCCTTGAAATACATCCTTCATTTCCCAGGCAACAAAGGATGCAACTATTGGATCCTTCACAGCCCAGAAGATCCCAAGACTCATTGCTCTCCAATAATGACAGAAAATGGAGCATTACACTTAGGTACTGGGTTTCAACTTACTTAACAAAAAAAACAAAAAAAACCCGAAAACTTCCGAAGTCCACATCCTTTGAAAGATGCAGTCTCTGAATTGGGACACAGCCAAAGACTTTCGGAGTATCAAGATGAAACACTCATATTACTATGGATGGGACAAAATATGGAGGAAAAAGTCCCACCTTCTAAGTAAAACAGCCACCCCTTGTCCAAATACCCACACTTGCAGTCTTTGCACTTGACCACTTGACTGCTTATATGACGTATTTCCTGTATTTGGCCCAAGTGTTCAAGTGAGCATGAAGACCACAAGTGTGTGTCGAACTTTTCATTATCTGATGGGACACACTTAGTGGTGTAAAAATGCAAGTGTTTACATAGCTTCATTTTTATTTTAAATACTCTGCATTGTAAATATCTCTTCAGTAGTTCTTATAACATGACACAATTTAATTTGTGGTGCTTCTAATTAAGTGATGAAAAGCAGTTGCAAATGTTGTACAAAATAAATATCACCGCTACACATCTTTCCACTAATAAAATGTGCAACACTTTGTTTTTCCACAAAATTGTTTATAATAATATTGAATTATTATATTAATATTTAACTTACATTGGAAAGGTTTCTGTGACCTCTTGCGAAATGTCGGCAAAAATCTCACGATTTATTCCAAAACATGATGCATGATGGTATATACAAAGCCTGGATTAGCGCTCTGGAGCGGTATTGGAGATAGTGAGGATTTAGTGTGCATTAAGGGCACTGCACTTTGGTGTTTTTAAGACCTGGGACAGTCTTGCACACTTACTGTCGCGCGCACACGCTGTCAAGTGGCCAAGACCGCAAGTGTGGGTATTTGGACAAGGCAATAGTCATTGCGCCACCACAAATGCCATAGAAGCTGTGCTTGCAATCTGGTTGCCAGCCAAAGTCCTGAAATGCGCGCTTAAGACTGAACGTGGGCATTGGCTGAAATATACATTTTTATAAAAACTATTTGAGCACAAGAAAGAACATTTATGGGCCAGATTCTGTAGCTGTTTTGAAATATGTTATGTTGCATACTCTAAAAATATGAAATACACTTTTGGGTTTCAGAATGCTTTAGTATTTATTTTGTTGATTTCAAATGCTGTAAAAAATTTGGAGATGAAAAGAAACCCATAATGATTCTCAAAATAAATATTAAACAAACACATCAGAAGGATTTTCAGGCTATTCACAATTAGCACATTCAAACTAAATGATTATTACTTTAAAAAATTCGGTCCACAGCTATCCCCCTGCCCCTGTTAAAGATGAACAGATGTGTTCAAAATCTGACTAATTAGCTGCTGAACTGATGCAGACTTGTTGTTGAAGCAGGTTGATGGGTCCAGAAGGTTAATGTAAGGTAATGTATAGTTCTGCCCCCACGGCTCTCAGTTAGGGCTGCTGCATCCATTTCTCACCACAGAAATACATTGGAAAATGTGGGATGCTGTTAAGTTCCGGCGGCTCATCATTACATAGCCTAACTGTCTGCTAAAGCTATATGCTAAAGGTCTATGTTTTAAAGTGGATGAACATTTACTCTCTGAAATTGTAGTCTGTTCCTCAAATGAGGATTGAAGGTGAAGAGTTGCATGAAGTTTCTTCAAAAGTTCTCCTTTTGTTTCATTGAAAAATAGCATCATACAGATTTGGAATGACATGAGGGTAAGTAAAGCAAGTAGCTATATTAATTTTTGGATGTACTTTTCTTGCTCTTTGTTAATTTTTGCTTCTGCATTCAATGTTGGACAAATTATCACACAATGCATTCTCAGATGTAAAATCACCATCTCAGATTCAACGTTACGTTTCATTTTATAATAAACTATAGAATAGTGTGTAGAGAGTTAAATGATACTGCAAGTCCTGCATTCCTGTGAGACAGAGAGATGTATGTCACTCTCTGAGACTGAGGCGCACATGCACAGCTTGTGTGTCTTCGTGCCACAGAGATGTTATTTTTCCCAGAAGGGATGATAAAGCCGATCAATACACGCATACCATCCTGCAGGCATTCAGTCTAGAGTCCACTGAAATATCGAGGTTGACCAACATGTCTGGATCAACGCTGTAACAGAGCCAGCTCTGTAAAACATTCCAATGAAGAAAAATCACAAAACCTTTACATTCAACAAAAAATGGCATGAAGCAGAAATCATGTATTAACCCATTTTTATAATGGCAAAGTTTGTCCCTAAACCAATGCAACAACGTGCAAGATCATTTACTGACTTGCAGTTATGATTGAATTAAAATGACTATTGCGGACTATTGCAAAACTGTGTTGTTTTGTATGTTGAAGGATTCTGAATCATGCTACCTGATTGTAGCTTTTGCTGCTAATTTTCAGTATGGTCAGACTGTAACATTTTATTTCAGGTAATTATTTTTTTTTTTTAGAAACATACCCAGTTCTCAGAAGCCTTTGGGCTTTTATTTGAAGAAGGGATTACACTAAATATGTAATAAGAAACATTACATTGGGATGAATGCATCTATTTTGGTTAGTACTGTGAATTCAAGATATTTTTGTTAAGAAGTCTGGGATGAGTGAGCTTTGAATAGCTTTTGTTTTTGGATAGTTTCAAGGCAAGTTTGAGATGAGTTTGGTATAAGGTTGGGATAAATTCAATTTACCTTTAAATTGGGATGATTTTTGTTTTTGAGATTAATTTTGAGTTTGAGGTAAATGAGGTAAAACAATACGTGTTTGGAGAATAGATGGAGTTTGAGGTTTGTTTTGGATGTGTTTGAGTTGGGTTTGGGGCAGGGAATTTGAGATAAGATTTTTGGATAGCCTTGGGATAAATTCAGAATAAGTTTGGGTTGAGTTTGAGATTTTTTCTTTTTTAAATATATTTCTTTGGATTTGTTCAGAATGAGTGTCGGTTGGGTTTGGCATTATACTTTGGATAAGAAAAGATATCCATCTGTTGAGAAACGGTATTAATCACCAGAACGACCAACCTGTGGCATTTCTTTACCAACCCATTTGTTTGTTTGTTAGTGCAGCATTATTTATTGTGGCCCTGATGCAACTACACCAGTAACAACAAATAAATCTCTCACAAAAAGTCCATGTAACCCCCTTTGTGATTATCTATCATGATGCCATGGCCAATAAAAAGGCAAAACACACACTGAAATGCTGAGCGGGTGGAAGTAGCTCATCTATTGCCTGCTGTCCCTGCGGTCCTCTGTCTTCCTGCCAACAGAGCTCTTCCTTCCGATTACACAATTACACATCTAACAGCACTCAAGAGCCGCATCTCCAGAAATGCTAATCTCTGAAAGTTCTAGAGCAATTCAGTTCTTCACAGCAAGTCTTCACATCCCAAGTCTTGGGATAGCCTGCTATCTCCATCAGAGGAAAAAGTTGAAATCGCAAATGGTCATGCTTAAACACAACCTAAACCTAAAAACAGCATTACCTAATTTTTGTCCTAAACACAACATGTATTTGTTATACATCAGCCATTTGTTCAAGATTACCCAACACAACAAATAATTTTATTTGACCTATATTTAATATTTAAAAAAAAAATCACATTTGCCTTTATTAACTGTTTAAATAGATATTAGTGGTGTTATTTTGACTGAGTAATTAAATGGTTGGATGTTATTGTATCAATATTTTTATCATTTAAAATCCTGTTTCTGAAATAAGTAAAATGGGTCGTGAAAGGCATTTCATGTTGAGTTTTAAGTTGCTTTAAAGAAAGCAATTTCTGTGACATTAGCATCACCAAAACAAAATGGGGAAAATGTTCACTGTGTCCAAATAGGTTTCCTGAACATGTTCCCCTTTTCCATTGTTTGGAGAAAAGGTAGTCCCATCCCAAACACATGCACTGAATGTGGCAAAGTTAGATTTATTCTAGCTTCATGCATTGTTTTGTTTTTTAATCAACACTTGAATGTGGGTCAGTTCCGTTAAAAAACAACATTTTGAACAAAAAGCCGAGAAGATGGCGCTTTTGTCAAAGACAACATTAGGAAAGGATAGAATGAGTAGATCACCTCCATCAACACCCCCCAATTTTTGCAAAGTCATATATCACTTCCTAGGTTGGTGTTTCATTAGGTAATGTTCGGTATTTTGATTTATATGCTGATTAATGTTTGATGACCACATTATTTTACATATGCATCTTCTACATACAAGATTGTTTCTGCTTCTTATTCACCTGCATTTGAGACAGAGATTTAGTACTCTTTCAGAAGATGTGTAATAGTGCCTCCTACTACATAACAGTGCAAACACAAAAAGTCAGAAAATTCTGTCAATGGCAGTAAGTGTTGTGTCGTTAATGATGGAAAATTCTGTCAGTGGTGAAGAAAGAGTTAACATGTTAGACTGCTTAAATATACAGAGCAAGGTTTTCATAGTGTCACAATCAGAGTGATTACATTCTTCTGTAAGAAGCATATATATGTCTTGGCATAGGCTAGTGAACATTACAGCACTGAAGACCATCATCTTGCACACAGTGATCGACATGTTTTGCAGTCGTGTTGGTGCACACACTACACAGCTGCAGAATGGGTGCGTCAATCCTGGATCTGTCATACTAGTCAACAACTCAAAACATCAAACTGTGACAAGCTAGAGTCGTGTAGTGTGTGGTTGAATTTAGTTCACATTAAACAGAGAAAGAAGAAAGTATATTTACATTGAAAAATATACATCCCACCTTTAAAAACACTGTGCGTCATAGTGGACACTATATTGTTTTGTTCAAGAGCCTGGGGACTGTCTAATTAAAGGCAATTCAGTGTGTTTGTGTGTTGAGGAGCAGGTTCCCATCTCCTCTCTTCTCCTCTACCACCTCTGTAGTGATAAGCTCTTATCAGTGTAGTGTGACGTTGAAATCAGGGTTGTGAACTCTTTGCTCCACCTCCCCGAGAGCGAGCTGAGAGTGTTAACATGTCCAGAGTGTTCTCAAGTATCCTCAGCTCCAACTGTGGGGAAATTCTTGACTCAGCTCAATTCAAGTTCAGATATTTATGTGTACATTAAATTCTTGTATTGGCAAATCTGGCAGCACGGTGACTCAGTGGCACTCTGTGGCAGTGTTGGCCCAAATCAAGAAGGTCCTCAGAGTCCCACAGCCAGGAGTCCTTTCTGTGTGGAGTTTGCCTGTGGCCCAAGATAATAGAATAGGCTCTACCCCTCTGCGACCCTGCAATTAAATAAAGAAATAAAAAGGGCAGTAGATTTGTCATGTTTTCCCCTCATAAAATTCATTATTATTATAAGAGTCATTAGCTGAAGCAGAGTGAGTGAATGAGAAAAGGGTGAAGGTATAGAAGGACAGCATTAGAAAACAAGCTTGAGTGAAAAGAATCAGGCCTATATGACTGACTCTTTCTGGTCTTCACACAGTGAAATTAAATCATTTCTGTGCTCAGAGATGCTCAAGAGCCATGCTACAGTAATCTGCTGCATTTATAGCGACCCAGAGAGAAATGAGAAGACATTATGTGCAATCAGAGAGCGAGAAAAAGATGGGGGAAACAGAGAGCACGCGCATATGAGAGAGATATATATACCTGCTCAGAGGTACCCAAGAGATGCAAGTCTTTTACTAAATCTCTCTACACAAAATGCCCTTTTTATTACACTTTACAATCTTATACTAACCATTATAACACACATACACCACAATATTAGAAAAGCCCTAAAATAAGATTAAGCAAAATTAAACATAAATAAATCGAATTGGATATGTTTGTGTATGCTATTAGTGTATTTTTATGTATACTTTTGCCTATATGTGTGTAAGTGTGTGTGTAGAGATAAAATGACTTTTGCCCTTACGATAGCATCTTTAAAATGGACAGCTGGTCACCCTGCTGCCCAATGACCTCCGGGATCAAGGTCACTGACCAGACCATAAGACCAGAAAAAAGGACACACAAATGCACACACACACTGACCAACGGCAGTGTGACCATGAACAGATGTAGTGTGTTGCTAAATTTTAGCTGAAAATCAGTAATTCGTAATTTAGAGTTTTTGTTGGTTGTGTACAAAATCAAATTGCATAACTGATGCTCTATTTCTTTTTTGCTCTATCTATCTATCTATCTATCTATCTATCTATCTATCTATCTATCTATCTATCTATCTATCTATGCCTGTTTTAGGCATTAATGTAAAAGTTCTTGAACAGTGCCACTGTCTGTAAGGTCTGTAAGGTCACTTTCTGGTCCTCGAATCTGACTGGCTGAGAGCCTTTTCCAGGTGTGTGATATTCTAGTGATAACAGAACTCCAGCCGTTTCACCATTTGTATCACTCTACTTGCAGTATTTCTCACAGCGAGTGCCATGGTGGACACCCAGATTCAATAAAATGTTATAAATAATACTGTTTTTGTGTCACGGAATGTAGTTTTACGAGTATTTTAGGCAAGAATGCAGTTGTTTAGACTTCAAATATGTGGTTTGTTAATAAAGATGACGCCTATTTGAAAATGAGCTTTTTCTGAGAATTTCGGAAAATGATTATTATTTGTTTTAATTTCGGAGATGTGAGCTCCAGGGCATCAGCGGCCATTCAGCGCTCATCTCTCTCTCTCTGTCTCTCTCTCTCTCTCTCTCTCTCTCTATATATATATATATATGTTTTATGAAAACTGTAATATTTCATTGTTTTTTTCCCCCTGTTGATATATGTTTTGTTGAAATATGATCTGTGCATGTTTTCATGGGATTAGACCACAGTTTTTGAAAATAAACTGTAGGTGCAATCACAAGCACCTACGTACTGAAAGATGTTTATGCGATATGTTTTGGCTCTTTTTCAGTCATACAGTCTGTGATGGCTGGTTTGAATATTAGGCTGGTAAGATGTGGGGTTTCATCAGCGTAATGGGGTGTGTGAAGCGAGTGTGTATTGTAGAGAGAGAGAATGCATGCTGGCAGCAATTCTCGACGTGTTGAGAGCTGCGAGTAGTCCTTCTTAGAACATTATCATTCCATCATATAGCAATCATACGCCAGTGAATAATCAACACTAATCACAAAAGATTTACACTTAAATCTTGCACACAATGCTGCAAAGAGGATTCTGAACAATAACACACACACACACACACACACACACACAGTCCCGCAGCAGTAGATCCGTGCTTGACAGTGTAATACACAATGGCTTTTTAACTCAGCTGATTGATTACAGTAGCGATAGGGGATAGATTGATTGATTGGCTATTCCAGAAACAGTGGCAGTGGAACCACTAATATTGTGGTATATATTGTATGGTTCTTCCCTCAACATTCAATAGCACAAAACAATTAACATGTGGACCGGGAGAGGGGGATGATGGGATACATACAGCGCAAAATGGCAGCCTGCCATTTGGAAGATGCAGACTTCAGATTCTATCTCGGAAACGGTGCTGGAGCATTTTTTGAAGAGTACAGGATGAGAGAATAAAGGACGAAAAAAAAAAGTCTGCAAAAAGATACAGTGAAATGCTAAATCAGTAAATGGCAAACACTGGGGGTTAATAACATTTTAAAGGTATACTACACCCCAAAATTAAAATGTATTTGTATGTTGTTCCAAAACGATATGACTTGATTTCTTCTATGAAAATATTGTTTTTATTATTATTATTATTATTATTTATTTTGTCGACCAAATGAGCAGCATTTTTCAAAATATTTTTCTTTTTCTTTTTAATTTAAATTTTTGGGTGGGGAATCCATTTAACAAGATAATTTGTTAATTCAATATAAGGCCATTTCTGTGTTTTTTTTGTTTTGTAATATTAATCAGTGTAGTCATGTTAATGAACAAAGAAACATATAGGAAAATAGAAAGCACTTGATTGTTGGAGTGTTTTTATTGGTATTTAATTCTGATTATTAACTCCACTGTTTATTTGGGATAAATGTATCAAACAATAAATATATAACATGAAGAGCAGTGTGAACAAAGAGGAGGAAGATGGAGGACAATGCATGTCATGCGTGCATGCTTGCCACGAAGCACGTATGTGTGTGTGTCAGAGAGACCTTAGAAATTATTACTATTGATTTCTATCCTTGAGACGTGGAAATGTTACCAGATGGCTGCAGGATGATCATGGCACAAACCTACCATTTGTTCACTGGCTAAAGGAGGTGAACTCCTGTAAATTCATCTATATTCCTTTTAATATGACAGGAAGTATACGTCTCTGCTTCAGAAAGCTCACATATTTAGCAGTTATTTGCTAGCACATATTATAAGACAATGCTCATTTTGTTATTTTCATTTTTACTTACTCTTCATCACAAAATATTATCAGAGTTTTTGCCTACGAGCTGCCAGTCAAATGTTCGTGTCTCGTTTCAGAAGTTCCCGCGTTGCTCTGCCATGTGCCGAGTCCCACGGACACAGTATTCAAATTACAGCAACAATTCAATAAAAAATAAGTCTGCAAACTGGCTGGTATGAATTACACAGAGGCACAATCTGGCAACTTCAAAACCTTCCCATGTTGGTAGCAGATGCTATTGATTTAAATTCTTACATGATTTCAATATTGATAAGAAGATACTAAACTCAGCTGAGTGATATAAAATATTGGATGAGGAATTTATTATTCATGGGTGATATTTTGGAAGTGTGTGAAACTCTCACTCAGTATTTGGTGTGTTTAAATATATGTTAATTAGGGAAAAAACTCAAAATATCTTCTTTGGAATGTTAATTTTTGGATAGAGTTTACCTTTAACAAAATAATTCATAAATTCAACACAAGGTCATTTCTGAGACTTTCTTTCTTTAAAAAAAAATTGTTACATAATGAGATTGTTGCTCTTTAAAAAAAATAAATAAATAAAAAAAATAAAATAAAATCTGCAAAAATACAAGCACATCTGGTTTAGTTAGGTTAGTTCCCCAGGTTCTAGGTTAGAGGTTAGTTTCCAGTTATTGAGGTTGGGAAAACAAAACCACAACCAATCAATAAAACATACCTAGCAGGAACCAAAATACTTCACACATCTTATTGTGAAGAATGCTAACAAACACAAAGTTTGATTTAATTAATTTAGACAGATAAGAAGCTGAAGTTAATTTCTAGTCTCTAACCAACCACGTATCAGTACATTAAAAGGCAACTTATGCCAAACATATTTTATACATCTTATTTTCCCTTTGCAAAGGCTAGTTATAGGTATAGTTTAAGTCAGTTAAGTTAGATTCTGTGTTTCTTTTGTCAGTTTCTGAGGTATGAAGAGATCTGACCAACCGAGTCCATTGTGGTGTGACTTAGTCCTGCATGGCTGGACCTTGAGCTGTGAGAATGTGATTATGAATTCTATTGTAGCTTCTCCACCAGCGTTTGCCACAACATATATGAAAGATTCTGCTCTCCCTCCCCCTCTGTTGTCAAAGAGCAGTTTTCTTTGTTTCCATAGAGCCATGATTCTGTCAAAATCCCAGCGAGAGAAGGAAAGGGAGGAAAAATCAATTGCTCTCCATACAACACTGTGCGCCTCTGGCCAGAGAGACAGAAAGAGGAAGAAGGAGAAAGAGAGGAACACAAGAAGAATAAAAGAAATATAGAGCAAAAAGTGAAGAGAAGGGCAGATAGATGTAGAAACATGTTACTGTTCACTCTGACAAAATGACATGCATACCCTGTGTGTGTGTAAGTTTGGCATTGACAGGGAGAATGTTCCATCTTCTGTGGCATCACTTCACCTGTCTAAATCATTGTGTCTGCCCAAGGACCAGTATCACACACACACAACATCTGTCTTTTCATTTTATGTGTATGTTTAGCTTGCAAAGACTTCTATCTCTCCCCTAACTCTGAAAGAAAACATTTTGCATTTTTACGGGGAAAAAATACAGAGATTAATCTTTTACTAAAGTCCTAAACACAATTTTTTACTTGTAATTCAGAAGTGGGGTTAACACTGCTTTTTACCCAGGGTTATGAAACTCAGCTTTTGCATTGTTGTTCACAGTGTGAAATGATTCAGACTAGATGCTTAGCAACAGACACCCAATCACTCATATTCACATGCTTTGGACAATCACAGAAAAAACAAACAAACAAAAAAAAAACTGTCGTATAAACAGTAATTTCTGCATTTGAGTGGAAGAATGTAAAATGGTGACGGAAAATTGGAGGAAGGAAGACTTCACCCTCCATTCAGGAAAACTTGACAGAATTCGTCATTATACAATCAGTCAATAGCACTGACACCGCAAATATACAAATAATGTTAACTCAAGGTTATGGAATGTACAGTGTAAAAAGCCAACTTAGGAATACCCAGGGTTAATTGTTAACCCCAGGCAAAGAATGAACAGTGTTAAACATAAAACAAGATAATATAGGATTCCATTTACCTATGGTTTTCACACTTCCTTTGCATTTTCAATTGCTTATTAAAGGGGTCATACGATGCAATTTCAAGTTTTCCTTTCTCTTTGGAGTGTTACATGCTGTTCGTGAATAGATAATATCCCTAAAGTTGCAAAGACTAAAGTCTCAAACCCAAAGAGATATTCTATTTAAAAGTTAAGACTCGTCCTTGCCCTCCTAAAACGCCGCGTTTAAACACGCCCCCACATGTCTATGTCACTATGTGGGAAGATTTCCATAACGCCGCCCAAATGTTTATGCTAAGAAAGAAGGCGGAACTTTTATTCTCACTATAGTATTGTTGCTGCAGCCGCCGCCATGTCGTGGAGATGCTGTGTGTTTCGTTGTGAAAGTGAAAATACTTTGTTTGGCCTGCCAAAAGAGGACACAACTAGAAATCAGTGGTTAAGTTGTATTTACAACACTGTTCCAGAACAGTTCAAACCAAATATTCGTGTGTACGCAACGCATTTTACAGAGGACTGTTTCATGAATCTGGGAGAGTAGCCTACAATGCTGGCTCTTCTGACTCACAGCCTGTAAGTAGTTTAGTTTTGAGCAGTGTAGAGTAGCGCTTGTTGTTTGTCGTTTCTCTGATCACAAATGCAGACATGGTTTTAGGTTTACGCGCCGCAATGCAACGCAACGGGTTAAAAGACAGTATAAGTCATTATAATCAGTAATTATGTCCCCACTGGATGCAACAAATGCCTAATTTGTAATGGGTTTCATTGCTTTTGTCTCGTCGCGCCGGGACACGGCATCACAGTATGGTAAGGGGCGTAACATTTCCGTCACACGCTTGAGGAATTCGGCCAATCACAACGCACTGGATAGCTGGCCAATCAGAGCACACCTCGCTTTTCAGAACGATGAGCTTTGTAAAAATCTACGTGTTTCAGAAAGGTGGGGCATAGAAGAGCAACAATAATGTACAGTATGTGGAAAATAATGTGTTTTTTTAACCTTAAACTGCATAAACACATTCCATTACACCAAATACACAAAATAATGTTATTTTTAGCAATGTCATATGACCCCTTTAATCAAAATCCTTTGAGAGTGAATGAAAGTGTATTCAGTTTCTGGTGCAAATGTAATGTTCTCATTTAAACCAAAACATTTTGGGACTCATCCATCCACAAATAATTCTTCCAGTAGTCTTCTGGCTCATCCATGTGGTCTTTGGCAGACTTCATACAAGAAGCAATGTACTTCTTGGAAAACTGTGGCTTCCTTTTTGTTATCCTGAAGTGCACATCATTCTTATTCAGTGTTTGTCTAATGACTCATGAAAACCCAAACAAATGAAAGTGATGCCTGCAGATTCTTACATGTCACACTGGGGTTCTTTGTAACGTCCTGGAATATTATATGTTTTGCTCTTGGAGTGTTTTTGTTGGACACCCCAACAGTGGTGTTGTATTTCTTCCATTTGTACTCTACCTGATGGTATGTTGGTGGACCCCAAAAAGTACTTTATAGGTTTAACTACTGTTTTATTATGTTGTTCTGCAACGTAAACCCTGATATACTCACAGCAAAGTTATTTTTGATTCTTCACATAGAGATAAATACAAATTTAAGGTACATGAACAGTGGTATAAAGTAAACGAATATCCCGATGTTGTCCATGATGAATGCCTTTAGATGAATATGTAAATATGGGCTACACACTTTCCTCTCAATAACAGAATAAACACAACAGAAATGACAGCAGTAAGAAAACAGCAGTTAAGAAAGC
Organism: Sinocyclocheilus anshuiensis; assembly: GCF_001515605.1. Classification (NCBI taxonomy): domain Eukaryota; kingdom Metazoa; phylum Chordata; class Actinopteri; order Cypriniformes; family Cyprinidae; genus Sinocyclocheilus; species Sinocyclocheilus anshuiensis. The sequence continues at coordinate 473,245 of NW_015557060.1, read as the reverse complement.
ATCATAGTAACGTGCATGAAGTCATGTCAACAGTATCACTGTCACTTTCAGAATAAAAATGTAAATTTCTCCTATAAAACAGCTCTCCAATTAATGTTTCTATCTGCGTCTGACATCAACAAAATGAACAGAATAACTTAACTGAACATTTTCATGTCAAAGAAGGTGAAGCCACAGCACAAACCTACCTATTACTTAACCGCCATGGACCAATGATTATGGTGACCCAGTAGTGCACAACATAACGAAATCGCCACAACACAACGAAATCGCCAGAACACAATGCATAGGACTAATTTAGTTGTGTTGTTCTAATTTTATTGTGTTGGGGCTTGTTTTCATTGTGTTGTGCTAATTTCGCTGTGCTGTGGCTTGTTTCCGTTGTGTTATGCACAACTGTACCACCGTAAATGATAGTTCAAAACGTTATTTTGGACTGATTTTGTTTGAAATTATGTCACACCAGGTCATTGTTTGGTTTGCTACCTTTTCCAAACACATGAGCATGAAAAACTTTTTTTTATTATAATAAAAATAAAATATTTTTTATTATTAAATTATTAGAACACTAGAATTTTCACCAGCTAAAAAATGTTTTACGTCAGTTATTTCTATCTTTTGCTGTAGTGTGTCAGTAGAAAATATCAGTCTACATTTCCAAACATTAATTTAGCCATTAATTGTAATAATGCAGTGAGATGTTTGTTTCCACAAGGAATCTGACAATAGCCAGTGCTCCACACAGAGATCTGATCTCATCATCATCCAGTCTGTCTGGAATGACATGAAGAAACAGAACAAACTGAGACAGACTAAATCCAGAAGAACTGTGGCAACGTCTCCAAGATGCTTCAAGAGACCTACCTGCAAAGCTACCTGAAAAACAATGCGCAAGTGCACCTAGGGCAAAAGCTGCTTTAAAAGCAAAGGATGGTCTCACCAAATGTTGATTTAATTTATTTAATAGAAGTTAATTGATAAAGAAAATCTATTCATGAGATTATTTTTGACAAGACTGGATGATGATCAGATCTCTGTGTGGAGCACTGGCTGCTGTCAGACTCCTTGTGCAAACAAAAATCTCACTGCATTATTACAATGAATTGCAAAAACTGGTGAAAATACTAGTGCTCTAATAATTTTGGCCACCACTCTATGTACTAAAATATACTGAAAATTCCAACCTAACAAAGATATTTACCTCTGGAACATTTGGTAGATTTTACTTATCTCCATGTATATCAAATTTATGAATAAAAACAGCAAATATGTAATGTTTCTTAAGTTTTTTTTTCTCTCCCTCAAACCAAAGGAAAAAAAAAAAGGTCTTGATGGAGTTAATTCAGTTGTTAACCCCTGTCAAAGGTCCTGTCCCTATAACAAGTATACATCAGGCATGGAAACACTGAAAACTAGTAACATTTTGGATTTCTCTTGGCTTAGTAGAAATACTCCACACTGACCCTCTCAAGTCTGGAATCTCAAAAAAAGTCTTTCACAACTTGAAGCACAGCCACAAAGCGGGTCTTGGTGTTGGTGAACAAATTCACACGTTCAATAAAACTTTGCCAACAGCTCTAATGATAAAAGCAAACAGGTACACAATGGCCTTAAAGGCATGTGAAGAGCTCTCTTCTGTTCAGGACTCTTCATCTTAGGCAGCTAAGAGCCATTAGGTCTCTTATCTCGGCTCCTCGCCTCTCAAAACACTTGTTCGTCTCTCTCACTGTCTCTTTCAGTCCCTCTCCACACATCTTTCCATCCTCTCCCCCTCTCCAAACGCTCCTTCAGGCTTTTAAGACGAATCTTCATCCTTCTCCAAGGCCTCAGAGTCAATGCAGCAGAAACGTAGCGGTACAAAAAAGAAGAAAACCGAAGACAGCATTCATCCGCCCCTTTCGCCACATCCTTCTGAAGAGCCCTTCAGCTCACGACACAGACATAATGTGAGACTAGAGCATTAAGAAACTCCCTTTCATTAAAGGAAGAAGATTTGGATGGAGGGATGAGAGGGAAATGGCCTTTTATGTTTCCGAATGTCTCTGGCCTTCCTGATGAAAAAGTTTCTGCGCAAAGAACAGGAAAACTCTGTATATGTTCTTAGAAAGGATGGTTGCTCAGGTCACTTCTGTGTAAGATCTCTGAACTCTTGAAGATTGGGAATGGGCACCAAAATGGACAGTGAATCTTTAGATACAGATATGAAGAATCAATATTTATTTCATGTTTTCTCTATGAAGAAATTCAATCCATTGTATGGCTCAGTATGGCTAGAGCAAAAATGTTACTGCTCTTTCATAGCTCAGAAGAATTTATTCTCACTTATGCTTCATTTAAGCACCAACTTCTCAGATGTTTCTTTGTTCATTCAGAAAAATGAAAAGAGACGCGAATGTGTAAACTGTTGGGATAAAGTAACAATACAGAACTATGAGATAATGTGGATATAACATTACAACTCTGCCAAATATTCGGAAATATTTTCTCACAGTATCCTCTTTTTTAACTTTCCCCACAAAAGATGAATGAGAAGGATTTTAGCTGAGTTCATGAACAGGAATCTCTGCTCTCGCTAAGACTCATGGGAAGTCAGAAGCGAGGGCGAGGAATTTATACAGAAGGAGAGTCAGCGTGTTTTACATTCAACATCAAAGCTTCTGACTCCAGACACAAAGTACATGTTCAGAATAAGATTTCAGGATTATAAATATTTATACATATTATAATGTTTACCGAAAAATATTTTACAACAGTCAGCAGGATCCATGAGATAAATAAATATTGAATTTAATTATTTTAAGTAATGCATGCAAGAAATTTTCATTATTTTTTGTATTTATTTTGTGCATATTTCATTATACACTTTTTTATTTATTGTTGTAGTTCTATCAACATTTAACATCATTTGGTATTTAACAACATTTTTGAAAATGAAACATTGAAACATTTTAGACCTTATTCAAAAAGCCACAATTTATGGTATTGGAAAATGTCATAAAAATCTGCTATTAGATTTTGAGGGAATTTAAAAAACCATCTATTTTAAAACATAGAAAAGGCATTATTTTTCTTGGTATCAGATGCTGCAATCTCTTCCCCCCCCATCTCTCTCTGTCTCTCTCTGTGTCTCTCTCTCTCCATCTCTTTCGATCATAGCGGTTGGCTCTTATTGCATCAGTGTTATAAATTCGGGTTTTGCTCATTGATCAGAAATGGCCCCTGCAAATAAAATTTCAAAACGTAAAAGCTAATGCACAAAAAGCTTAAAAATCAATTTTTATCCCACTAAAGCATCCCATATTGCAAGAAAACAGACAGAATCAAAGGTAATATATACATTTTCCTGTGGAATCATTACTTTTTCCTTTCCTGTAACTGAGTTCAAAAGAACATAAAACACATACTTTTTGGTAAGATTGCGATTAGACTTTGTTTGAAGTTGGTGTTGTGGAGAGAATATTAGATTTGCGATGCTGGAACCATTAAGGTAAAAGTCTACAGGGAGAGAAAGATATCACATTAAAAAGCAATTATAGTTGAACGAACACATTACAGCATGATGTCATCTCAAAAACTCTGGAAATGCTGGACTTTTTTGGAGAAGAGACGCAAAATAAATTGTGGGGTCTTAGCTTTCGCCGAACACCTCACACCTCTGAACGCCGCTTGGTCTCTGTGGACAGGGTTGGGCTTCCTGTCTGCGTACATGCATTACTGTGAGAAAGCTGCGAATCTGAAGGGAACTGGAGCAAAACTGTGCCACCCCACGCTTGAGTGATCCGTATAAACCTCCGTGTACTTGAGAGAAAGGTGTGCTCTCCCTGTAGACCGCAGCACCTTAACCGAGCCACCGCAGTGCTGAGACTGCAGGCTTTTACTCACATTAACACTGTGTGCAAAAGATGTTTACAGCATAACTCAAGGTAAATGCTTTCCACGATTCACATGTACCACCTCAAACAAAAGATATTTATAAGATATATGTATTATATATAAGATATATAAACAAAAGAAGTTTCATAAAACAGCATTTGCCACACAGTTGATTGTGACACATTTGCGAGTGAAGCAATATTGAGTGTGAAATAAGGGACGTTTTCATTTGGGATTCAACCGTAAAATGTGTTATTTTTAGGTAATGCTGCTGGAAAGAAAAAAAAAATCACAAATGAGATCTCTTTAGGGACATGGTGACAAAAAAAAAATTAGATGGGAGGAATTTTATGCCCAAACATACACACTACACACTGACTAAAATTAAAAAAGTGAAAAAGCATAATAGGACCCCTTTAAATAAACACTTTTGAGTTTGCTTACAAAACTTTTGCGTTCCCCTGAGAAACTTTGTGTTCGTTCGCAAAACTTCTGTTTATCTCATCTAGAGTTTCAGAAGAGATCCCAGCAATGTCTCAAACTGCAGATTACCCATCATCCCAAAGTCTTCAATCAAAGTAGATTTCAGAATGAACTTTGTATTTCTTGCCAAATTCTTCCAAGACCAAATGATCTGAGCTGTGATATCCACATTTATTTTATAGCTGTTGAGTCACTCATACTGTGTATCTCATTTGTGTCTTTTTAAGTTAGGAGCCCTAACATCTAACACAAATGACTGAGACCTCCATCAACTGAGCAATACAACATTCCTCTACGACATTATTTTTCCACAGTCTGCATAGCTTTGGTCATTGAAGTCATTTTATAGGCATAAGTTGCACATTGATGAAAGATTTTGAAATAACACCGATGAACTGTGCAAACAAAAGAACATTTGTAAAGAAAGTAAAGTGAATTTTGATTTCACGTTGACTTTCAGAAGTCCTTTGTCTTTGTCCTGCGGCTCCTCTGATAGGACTGCCAGTGGAGTTGAGGCAGTGGTAAATGACATATAGCTCTCTCTGGGTGAATATGAGGAGCGGAGTAAAGCTCTTCAGTAAAAGACAGTGTATGAGGGAGTTTGGAGGCGTCACTCTGAGAGAGAATCGTTTCTCTGGAACCCTGTGTGTGTCGTGTTTTTTATTGATCCATCACTCTTGCCGTCAGCATGACCAGAGGTGGCCACAGATCCATCCTCCTGATCCAATTTTCTGGACCTGCAGATGCCTTCTTTGAGATGTGAGTGTGTGAATATATCAACAAGCATCAGCGTAACGGAGTTCAAACCAGAATTTCAACATGGAGGAGGAACTTTGCTATGGACATTAAACTTAGGAGCTCAGGAGAGTTCTCGCTTATGTTTTATTTAAACTTTCTCAGATGTTTCTCCTATAATTCTTTGGAGAAATTAAAATAGACATACAGTAAATTAATCAGTGACATAAAGTAAAAGCACGGAGCTAAAAACTAATGTCATAGAATAATTCAAATTAATTGATTTGAAAAGAAATTGATGAGAAATGTTGATGAGAATTTGATGAGAATTCAGCGTGCAGATAAGTATGCAAATATTACAATTACATTATTAGCACTGTCAGTTTGATTTTATATGGTGAAAATTCAGTGCAAGGAAATGTACATTTTGATACTTTAAACTGTCTCAAAATGTATAACATTGTTAAAAAATAAAAACAGACACACCCTGAAATTATAAAACAATGATTGGACATTAAGCAGATGAATGAATCAATTTAGGCATCTAAAGTTGTAATATTATTTCAAATCAATTAATTATTAACAATTCGTTACTTGAACTGTTAATAAAATGTTGCTAAAATTCTTCAATAATTAAAGAACATTACATTTGTGTGAAGTAAAAGAAGAAAACAAATCATAAAAGGAACATCAAGAGAGCAATGCTATTTTAGTATCAATTATAGTTTGTATTATTAGCTTGAACCAGTTTTTATTTTTACATGTACACATTTACATTTTTTAATGTTTAAGGTTTTTCGTATGTGTCATTTTTGTCATTTTAAAATGTTTTAGTTTAAATGTGTATTATTATTATTATTATTATTGACTAAATAAAACTAAATAAAAATGAGAAATGTTTCCTTGGGAGGAAATGAGGAAATGTTTCCTTGGGAGATAATATATATATATTTATATATATTAAAATATAAAAATATAAAATATATATATATTTTTTTTTTTTTATATATATATATATTTTTTTTTTTATTTTGGTTTTGGTTTTAGATACTAACCTTGCAACAGAGCAGTGTCATAATGCCTGGGAACCTGAATAATTCAGGACTATGCAGACCAGAGAACTCTGCTGAAGGAATTAGAGATGAGTTAAAATGAGTTTAACCCCATATTTAAACACTCTATTCAACATTTAAACTCAGTGAAGGAAAACAGAAAGAAATGGGGACAGAGAGTGCCCAACAAACACAGAGAGGCAGAGATAAGGAGGGAGGAGTGGCACGAGAGGTGGTGATCTCTCCTGGCAAATTGGGCTCCCGCTTGGTCTAATTCCAGTCCAGGCCTGTTCTGCTCCCTCAGCTTGAGATGAGAAAAATCTATGCAGCCGAGCAGTCGGAGCACATCGAGTCTGCGCTGGTTGGCTTCCATGGGCCGACAGCAATCAATAAATCAATAGGAAATGTTGGTTGGTTGCAGAGAGAACAGGGAGGCGGGCTGCAGATGTACGGATGGCAGTCAGACGAGAGGTCAGAGGTCAGCCTCACCTTCAGTACACAGTGAGAGTACACTTTATGTTGAAGGGAGCATAGACCAAGATATTCCGCTTTGAAGACCGCCTTTATTTCTCTCCATTCTCTGTCAGTCCATCTTTTCTCTGGAAGAGAGCATATGTCTTTCCCAAACTCCTACCTATCATAGAACCACATTTCCGATTATCTCCTACCATCATTTGTATGTTTTTTTTTTTTTGAATCAATGTAGAAAAGAACGGAATATGAGATAACAGCAAGTGATGACTGTTACAATGTTCCTTCTAGAGGACCTTTTAGAGTCATGTCATGCAGGCGATGTTGAACTTGTAATGATGGCACATCAAGGGGTTAATATTGAACAAGTGTTGGGTTTATGACATTAATAGACATAAATGAAGCAAGTCATGCAAAAATCAATAGCACGTCAATAAACATTGCACTGAATATTTTGAAATTGCCATATGATAAAAACTTGTCCAAATGCTAATTCAGCATGTTTTATTTAACTAACAACCCGCAATCCAGTGTTCTGTGCATTATAGTTATTACACATTGTACAATTATACATTGTAATTCACAAAAGCTGGCAACCCTATAAAGCCTGCTTTTTATACACACATTTCTAAGGCCTCTCTAAATTTTCAACAAAAACTTTGCTGGAAAAACTGTTGATTTATATCAACTGATATTTATTTGCATTGTATCCCAGTCTGTTTTACTGTTATAAAAACCTAATTGATTTACATATCAAGCTATTCCATCTTACTTTCTGGCCATATAATTATCAGCAACTGCACTGATTTTTATTTTTATTTTCTCAGTTTGGGCCTCTGAATAAAACTTTGTTTTCTCTCTCCCCTGATTATGAGCTCCAGATCATACTATAAGAGTCATACAAGCCTGATATGATACTTCACAATAACAAACGTTTTTCTTTTATTTTCTTTTCTTTACTTTTCTTTTCTTTCTAGACTCTTGACAGTTCCAGTACAGCATAACAGACCAGAAACATTGTTTAAAAGATGAACTGAACGTTTGCTTTCACAGTTTCCATATGCGAACATAAATAACCAGAGTTCTCTAACTTAAATGAAATGATATTTGATGCATGTTCCATCAACGCATAAACTGCTGCTCCATGGTTGCATCGTTCTTCAGGAAGTTGGAAGAAATGTTTCATTCAAATTAAACATACGCCACTGCTCCTATCTGTACTTAATCTCTCCAAATCTCCCCCTTCTCTCTCTCTTTTCCCTCTGCCCCATCCGTTCCTAATTCCACAATTTCCTTTCAAGCTGTTTTCACCCTCCCAGTCTCTTTTCCTCATTTCTATTCGTCTTTCTCAATAATTCCCTTCCCTCATTGAAGTCTCTTTTTTTCCAGATTTGACTGTCTGTCTGTCTCTCTCTGCGTGTCTGTCTCTCTCAGTGGCTGTAGGGCTGGTAGTGGTGAGTTCTACCCCTGCTGTGCGCTGCGGCTGACCCATTGAGGCAGGGGCTCGGTGGGGCAGCTCAGGCTGCGTCCAGCCTTCTGAATGCCTCCCCCTGCGGCCGCATCGATTCTTTCGCTCTGGGCTCCTCAGCCTGACGCTGGGCCCTCTGTCTCTGTCTCACTCCTTCTGCTGAGGAGGCAGATAAATTAGCACAGGGGTCTGATGTTTCTCAAGGCCTTCCCTTTGTTACAGCACAGTCCTGCAGTGCAGATTGGGCTGGAATTTACTTGTACAATCTTATTATGTGTTACAATTGCTTTCTTTGCACATAGACATTCCACATTGTTACAAAGAAAAGAAGAACATAAATAAACAAACAAACAAATAAATAAAGACCAACATTTGATGCCTGCAAATGGTCATTTAAATATTACAATGCCCATTTAATTTTAATATTTTAATATTAAAATTGAATATTTTTTTTGTTATTGCCATCATTTTGTTTAATAGCAAAGAATCCAGCGTTTGTGTATATAAAACATTTATTTCAATTTAAATTGTGTGTTTAGCAATTGGAACTAAAATGTTAAAAATGTGGTATGAATATGTTCATAATGAACTGTGAAATACATAAAATGCAAACAAAAAAGAAAAGAAAAAAATATATATATTGACATCATCTGAATGTACATAAATTACTTAAAATTAATGTTATATGTTACCTTAAAAATGTGAAATATGTCAAAACCAGATACTGAGTCATAGGTATTATTACTATTTTTCTGAGAGCTTTACTTCTTGCTTTTTGTCTGTTTCAAGCAACTTCTACACATTTTAAAAATAGTTTAACAATATTGTGGAGTTTAATCCATATTTTCTTCACTAATTGTACCATACAAGTCATTTCAGTGAGGTAATACAGAGGGTTTACATATAATTTAAAAAGACACAATACACAAAAAAAAAAGACACAAAACACTGATACAATTCACCTTAAGAAAGGAAATAAGAATTGGGAATACATTGGGAATACACATTTAAACAAATAATTCCGTGCAGTCAGTAAAGTGCACCACACTGAATGCACAGCTAAATAGTTGTGGTTGAATTTGCGTATGAATTCAGTATGGATTTTAAATGAACTCCAGATATTAGTAAGCAACGCAATCCTAATGATCTGAGAGGTCTTTAAGGTTTATTTTCTACAAGCATATCTGCAGTGTATTTAGGCAGTTTAAAATCTAGTATTAGTTCTTCATTTAATTCTAAACGTGACTGGTAGCCATTGTAAAGACCTGAACATACATGCAAACATATCACTGATTACAAATAGATTTTTTAGATGATGTCAGTAGCATCTTTCTTTAAGTGGTACAGCATGTGAACATCTCTTACCTGTTGATTTTTATAAACCATGTACAGACCTTTGATTAACGTAGAATACACTTGTGTAGTGATCTCCGACGTGATGGCTGCTTTGTCCATCTGTTGTTGTAAAAAAGAAGACATGAGAACGGTCACTGAGGATTTCATTTTCACCTAATTTATTTCAGTCCAAATTAATGCTGCTCACAGAGTCAAATATGCAGCAAACGGAAACCCTATAGTTTGAGTAAAAACAGAGAGATGTCCGTGTGAATGTGCGGATGAGAGAAGGGCCCTGGAGTGTGTTCATTAGATCAGCGATAACAGGGCTGGCGGTCCACACGGGGCCGACCCCTGCATCCTCATAATTAAGATGCATGACATCAGAGCAGAGGAGAGATGCACTTTTCAATCGAATTTAAACACACATTCGTTTCACTCTCCTCTGCACAGAGCAAATGGCTTTCAGCCTGTGCCGCGGCTGTCTGCTCAGTTTATAGAAACGACTACACATCTCTAGTTTATTTTAAATAAATGCATTCTTGAGGTATTCTTGAAATAGTATAGCATCAATTAGGAGGAATTTAAAGGGACAGTTCCTCCCAAAAATAAATATCATTTACTCACCCTCATGTTCCAAACCGGTGTGATTTTCTTTCCTCTGCGGAAAACAAAAGATTTGTTTATTTTTTTTTAAATACCATAATTCTATTTGTGACATTTCACAGATTGTATGTAATAATAATAAATGATATAGTAATAATATAATTTAGTAATAAAGTAGTAATACAGTAGTAATAATTATAAAGTAATTGTTTGGTGAGTCCTAATTTCTTTTGGATGGTGTATTAGAGTAAATATATGTCTAATATTAAATGTCAAATAACTGATATTACAACATAATCATCTGATAAAGTGACCAATAGAGTCACTTCCGTACATCATGTAATGTATACAATAATAAAAACCATTTTCTTTGATTACACAAATCAGAATATTTTTCTTGAAATGTAGCAAATATTATAACTTAAGTTATGAGGGATTTAAAGGAACAGTTCCCCCCAAATGAAAGACATTTACTCACCCTATTGTCAATTCAAACCAATTTGAGTTTTTCCCTCGGCGACACACAAATAAAATAGTTTGAACATAAATAAATAAATAAATAAATACATACATAAATACATAAATAAATAAACAAATAAATAAATAAATAAATAAATAAATAAATAAATATAATGGGGTCCAATGTTGTTTTGAACTTCACTTACTTTCATAATACAGACAAAAAGAGACATTTTTTTTTTCTTTCAAAATATCTTCTTTTGTGCTTTTGTGTTTGTAACAACATGAAGGTAAGTGATGACAGAATGCTAATGTTTGGGAGAAATATATCTTAAATAAGTAAATACCATAAAATATTACTTACACTATGATTTTGACAGTGTACATTATGAACATATTTTTAATCAAATTATCAGCAGATCACAAATGCTTGTGACCCATGTGCATATGACATGCATGTAACTGCGATTTTACATTAAAATCATCCATCCGCACTGATTTAGTCCAAATGTGATAAAAACATTTGCCGGTGTCTCGAATGTACTGTCTGAGACATTTTTCATCATCAGAAAGCCTTTAGTCTGGGTCCAGTGTCTAGTACAATCATTAGTCTTGATTATCTTTAAGAACATGACTAACTACCCGAGACGAGCTAAAGAGTGACCTTTACGCCCCTTACAGACCGTTCCTTACCTGCTTCCTTACTGTATTTCTGCTGGTAATTGAAAAAATGATTTAATGTTTTTGTCTGGGATATGAACACACTGTCTGTCAGAGGACTCGCCGAGTTCATGAATAATCTACATGCTAATGAACCGAGAAACACAGCACGATGAACATATCGTCCATTCACTTGCCCTGTGTAGGGTGATGATTTTTGATGATTGATACTCAAGATGAGTATATCGATAAAAATAATAAAAAAATAAAAACAAAATGAAATGCTCCAACAAAAGAAATAAAGATGTAAAATCAATAACACAAAAATATTAATAACTAATACTAACTAATGCTCAGAATATGTCCACAGATCTAAGAACAAACCTCTGCACTATGAAACAGACTCCATTTTGTATTGTATCTGAAATAGTACAGCAGAAACCTCCTCAAAATGGTCTCCACACCCGAGCGTGATCTGTTATGCCGAAGCCGGATGCAGTAAATGATGATTAACATTTGCACAGAGGACCAATAAAGCAAATTTAATTTTCACTCTTTGCAATAAATATTTTCTTCAGTTGCTCTTTTGTGCGGCCAGCGTTCAAACCGTCTTACAGCAGATTACCCAGTTAGAGACAAAAAAAAAAATCTCCTATTGATTGGACACATTGATTTTTCACAATCTGTTCATTGGTTCAGCCAGCGGAGGGGTGAAAGGTGAAAGTTCATGAGTTTAGTCTGAGATTTTTTTCCCTCTCTCATGTGTGGAATTCTGGGAGAAGTGTTTTGCGGCAAATCTCATTTACGGACTGATTGGTACCGTCATCTCAGACCGGATTCCCTCAATTGCTCTCCTCTCTATCCCCTTCTTCTCTCTCAAGCAGAATCCTACATTTGAGTTCCTTGTTTAATTTTACACTGTTAAAAGCTAATGGACACACTCTTCGCATGATCTTAAAAACCATTTAAAGTCTAAATCATTCTGCCTAAATGCTGAAAATTGGTTCTGTTGAGAAATATGTATCATATCTATGAATTTCTTTAGAAAACTGAAATTTTAATTTAAAACAAACATAACAAGAAAAAAGTCAAGTAGACAACAAGTTATGTCAATACTGTACTTCAATACTATTACCTCAAGTGTGATGGTCACTCAACATTCCTACTTAAATTTCCTATAATTCCAGTTGTGTTATTACACAGATTTTGTGATAATAACAATATAGTAATTAAATAACAATACAGTGTAATAAAGTAGTAATAAAGCAGTAATACTGTAGTAATCACAAATAATGAGTTGTGTTCTATGGGCTGGTATATCTAATAACTAACATTACAACATAAGCATCTGATAAAGGGATCAATAGAGTCACTTGTGTGCATCGTGTAATATATACAGCAATAAAAATCATTTTCATTGATCACTCAAATCAGAAGCAGCACCAGTTAGAGCATTCTCTATTCCCTCTTAATAGGGCAAGTTGCCTTATTGACATGACATCAATGTTATTGACACACCAGGGTAACATCATTCAGTATTTATGAAACACCAAAAGGGAAACGGAAATATTAATGTTACTTAATATTTACAACAAGCTTGCAATGATCGACTATGTGAGACTATGGCCATGTGAGATAACGAGAGCTGAACTGTCTGTCTGCTAGTGGCTGTCTGCATGCAGACAGGACAGAAATGTTCTATCGACTTCATTCAAAGACCCCCAAGTGGCAACATGAGGCCGAAGGCCCCCTAGCCCCCCTGACTCGGGCAGAAGAGGTAGTGGCGACACAAACAACCAGACAGGCCCTGGACACATTTACACAAAGGCACACACACTAACACACAGGGTGTCACTCAGACGGAGAAAATTGTGAAACTGTCCGGAAAGATGATCATTTAAGGCCTGTATGTTTGGGCAGGGGTTGTTGACCAATGCTGGCAGCTGTCAGTCAAAACTCATCATCCAATGACAATCAAGGTCAAGTACAACTACTGGGATATTGTGTGTGGAGCAAAGAGAAAAAAGCCAAAAGTGCTTCAGGGAATTTTTGTTTTTCAGGGAAGAAATTGTAAAGTGGGGGGAGGGTTGCCTTGAATGAAATAGAATAGAGCAATGAAATTCAAAACCACGTACTTAAGTCACGACCCTTCTCTGATTTGTTGTTAAATTAAATACAGAACTTTTTAGTGATTTAGAATTAGTGCTGGCCTTGTGCCATGGAATTTTTAACATTGTGGAATTTTTACCTGGAAAGATAAAACACTTTTGGGGCCAGATTACTCCACAATTATCTTTCCTTTGAAGATCCTTATATAATCACAACATTGTTGACAGATTCCAATGAGACCAACCAACATAATGTCATCATGGAGATAAACAGGAAAAACAAACAAACTGGACAGGTGAGAAAATAAACGCACAATTGCTTCACAGATAAGCTAATCTTTCCATGATTCACACATATGCTGACAATGGATCAAAAGGTAAATAATAGGTAAATAATAATAATAACAACAACAAAAACAACAACTAACAAAGTAATTATTTTTTCTAAAAAAAAAAGCTATTATTATTTATTTATTTATTTATTTATTTTTCAGGAGTAGGGTTGAGAATAGTCATAACGTGTCTGTGTGTGTGTGTGTGTGTGTGTGAGTGAGTGCGTGTTTGAATGTGTGAGCCATGCAGTGGCAAGTGTGGTAGTTTTGAAGTCTTTTTAAAATGATGAGATTCCACCAATCTGTGTTGTTAAGATGCTGGTATAGCACACACACACACACACACACACACACACACACACACACACACACACACACACACACACACACTTTCAACCACATACTTCTTCACAACCATGACTAATGATTCATCTCAATAGGCCGGTCGTTTTCCAGGAGGCAATCAATTAAACCTTTTATGTTGTTAACTGTTATTTTTATTTGTGCTTAATTCGTTGTCCCTGCAGAGCATTACACATTCACATACTTCAAGATTGAATAGCCCAAAGATAAAAAGCAAAACCAATGAAATGTACAACCACACATAGATGAAGAGTGCAGCTTTTATTAATGGCAGAAAAAAGTTGCTATTACCAATTTGAACAAATCCCTCGTACTCAACTTAAAAAGTAACTTGTTTCCACACAGTGTGCCACCTTTGTGAAATAGTACACTTTAGCATACCTTTCTAAAGAGCACTTATGGAAATAATCAAATTTAAAAGCATAAACCTTATAAGTGCAAACAAAATTCAATATTTTCAGACACTTAACTGAATGTTATTTACAATTAAATAAGAATGTGTTATGGTTTAAATGTATATTAAATGCAATTAGTTTGCATACAATTGCATTTTATGTGCTTTTTAATGTGCTTTTTATATATTTAATACACTTTTAAGATTCAAAGTCCACAACAAATGCACATTTAATACAATTATGCACACTTCTTTGTCACAAGGGTATATACAAAAATGATGCAGTACATTAGTGCATTTTTATTGTCTTTTCAGTTACAGTTTTCAATTGTTGTACTGTTACAAAGTAACATACTTATATGTTATCACACACACGCACACACTCACTTGCACGCACATACACACACACACACTGGTTTCTCGTAGGAATATGCGCGCTATCATTCTATATTTAATCCTACAGTCTGGACGCCCTGTTGGATCAATGCATTATTGACTGTTTTAGCATTCTGCTCTTTGTGGTTGGTTTGATGACACCTGGTCAGGAATGAGTCTTTAGGATCATTCTGGAGCATACAGCAGCTCCTCAAAGGATGGTATGGATTACCGATTCCTTATAACTGACTATTGTGACTTGGTGCTTCACCTCCACTCACTGTGATTGGTTCAGCTATGGTTGCTGTAGTTATCGGTATAATGGCCCTCTTTACCAGACCTGAGAGATATAATGGCACATTAACAAGCCTCCATTTAAGGACATTCAAAATGCTTTATGTTCCGAAGTGCAGTTAGTTTTTCCAGCAAGGTTCTACGGTTTACATTAAATATTAGGTAAAAGTTCAATATCACAATAAAAAGACATCTTTTTTTTTTTTTTTTTTGTTCACTCTATGTCTTGGGTCTAAGATTGTGGCTTTCCAAACTTTCTTAAACAAGGTTTCACTTTTTTACATTAAATGGAATAACTCAACCAAAATATAATTTCAGTTGCACTTTATTTTACAGTAAATACACTTACTAAGTACTTACAGTACAGTGTACTTGCGTAAGAAAGTACTGAGTAATATTAGATAACTTCTTGAACTTAATACGAGTTAAGGTTGTTTAAAGTTAGGTTCAGGGTTACTACCTTGTTACTGCATGTAAGTACTAATAAATACATAAGTATATAAGTAGTAATGAGTAAATAGTACAAACATGTAGAAGAGGACTGTAAAATTAAACTGTACCAAAAAGTCTGTTATCGATTACTCATTCTCGTGTCTTTCCAAACCTGTATGACTTACTGTATTCTATGGAACAAAAAAAATAAGATGTTCTGAAGAATGTTCATAAAGTTCTTTTCTATATAGCAACAGCATACAGTGACCAAGGGCTGTCAAGCTTAAAAAAAACCTCTCTAAAAGCATAAAAGTAGTTCATATAAGCCTTTTTAAACCGTACAATAGCAAAAACATCAAAATTAATGCCAAAAATTCTGAAAAGTTTTGCTTGGAACTATGAAACTATGGAACATAGCTCTCAAATGGTCCATAACATCAAATATCACTAGTTCTAATCCGTCTCGTCATTGACATCAAACCTGAAGAGGGTGAGTAAATAATGATAATTTGTGTGTGTGTGTGTGTGTGTACTTGTTTATGCGACATTGTGGGGACCAAATGTCTAAATGGACTTCTATTACTTTTATACTGACTAAATTATATTTTTATCCCCTAACGGTACCCAAAAATATAATTTAGTCAGTATAAAAGTAATAGAAGTCTATTAAAAGTCCCCACAATTCACATAAACAAACGTGTGTGTGTGTGTGTGAACTATTCCATAAACAAAGTACCCACTACTTTGATGTTTTTTATGACCTATGGGTATATGGCCACATTATAAGTTTCCAAAAATGAATAAATTAGACGAGCTATCACTAGTATGCCATAACAACAAAAGTATAAAAATTGTTTAGTTTTAATCAGAAGCATTATGTTTAAGAATATATTACTAGGGAACTCAAACCACATGTGGGTGAAAATCTTCCTCTGTTCTGTGTTCGGAGCGATGAGCTGTCAATAGCAGACACAATTTATACTTTGAAAAGTGGCAAGTTGGCCAATCCAATCTCCATTAGGTAATTCGGCAGTACACGGGGCTGTTTAAATGCGATGTCAATAGTGATTGTGCAATTAAGTGCTTTTATTGATGCCCCATTAAATTACCCTTTAGAGGGACATGTTATAAACTCCAGTCCTTCCAGCTTGTAGTGGCAACCCTTCCAAAACATTAACCACATGGCTAAATGGACTGAATAAGCTGGAATAATGAGCCAAAGATTTTACAGCTCGTTTTGTGGAAATCAAGAAAGTAATTTCTGTCACTCAAATGTTATCTTGGTTCTAGCTACTTTCTTTGGTTCAAATAGGCAGCTACCCTCGAATACAGCTTCCTGACTGCAATGTAACTTTATAAGTGACTGATTTGGAATGCTCTACATAGACGTCATTCAAAAACAGCTCTACTCTCAATTGATTTCAATAGAGTTTGACATTAGCATGTTGCTAAGATAACAACATGATAATTTAATAAAATACAAAGCACACAACATAAATATTATGGGATAAATCAAGTGTTACTTGTCCTCAGTCAACATATTTTGTTTAGGACATGTTATTGATTAACATCTTTTAATAGTACAGTATCTTACCAAAACACTTCTTACAGCAACAGATCACTCTCCATTTTTGTCATTTACTCAACCTCAGTTTATTCTAAACTCATACACAGAAGTTATTTTGAGGTGTTACTGCTTTCTCTTTTCCATTCAGTTAATATGAACGGACAGAAACTGGTCCATATGGCTCCATATTCCAAGTTTTTCTTAAGTTATATAATGTGTTTATGCAAAGAGCAGAATTAAATGTATGTCAATATATAATAAAAACCTTTTTTTCTGTTGAATACAAGGAAAGATAACTCATCAGCAATTGTTTATCAGTTTTCATGGCAACACCTTAGTTTGGGGACCAATTCTCAGTATTAACTAGTTGCTTATTAGCATGCATATTACTAGCATATTGGCTGTTTATTAGTACTTATAAAGCACATATTATTGCCTTATTCTGCATGACCATAATACCTAAACTTGACAATTACCTTACTAACTATTAATAAGCAGAAATTTGGAGTTTATTGAGGCAAAAGTTGTAGTTAATAGTAAAAGTTTAGTTCACCCAAAAATGAAAATTAGCCAATGTTTTAACCACACTCAAAGCATCCTGGGTGTATATAACTTTCTTTATTCAGACGAACCCAATCGGAGTTATATTAAAAATTGTCCTTGCTCTTCCAAGATTTAGAATTGCAGTTGGCAGGTGTTTTTTTTTTCAACAGTCCAAAAGATGTCAAATAAAGCTCATACATCCATAAAAAAATGTGCCTAACATGGCTCCGGGGGCTGAATAAAGGCCTCCTGTAGTGAATTAATGCATTTTTGTAAGAAAAATATCCATATTTAAAACGTTACAAACACTTTTCTCTCACTTACGCTAACTGTCGTACGCGGAAGCCATTCTCTGCCCACTACCATCCTAAAGCTTGGAAGAGCAAGGACAATTTTTAATATAACTCCGATTGGATTCGTCTGAAAGAAGAAAGTCATATATACCTAGGAATCCTTGAGGGTGGGTAAAACATGGGCGAATTTTCATTTTTGGGTGAACTAACCCTTCAATAGTGAGAAGAAGTCACCTAACTAAAGTGTGACCATTTTCATTTAGTTTGTTATTGTTATTGATACTTTTCTTTTATTAAAAAAAGTATTTTTACTTTACACAATACTGGGAATGTACTGGTAAATCCTACCACACTATAATCACTGTAATCAAAATATGTACGGACTCGCATACATACACACAGTCCAAATGAAAGGCTATTGCATAAATTAATAGCGAGGTGGATGAGGGTTGAATCACACAGATAAGGACAGACACAAAGCTTGTGACTCAGAGTCTTCATTGTGTATGTATGTGTGTGAGCAGGTCTTCGGTTTCATCCCCAGGAGTGGCATCCCTCCACATCCCAGCCTGTCCATCGACCAGTGTGCACAGGGGTCGCCGTGACGACCAGGCTCCAGTCGCCACGGAGACGGACAGACGACCCTGCCCCAGCCCCTGCGCTTTCTCGTATTACAGAGAGGCACGACCCTGCGCCTGCCATAAGGTCACGGGCCGCACAGTCCCTCCAGTACCCCGGGAGTGGCCAAATATCTCGCACTCTGTCCGCCTGCCAATCTCCTCTGCTTCACAGATGGCTCCATATTTCAGATTTATCACCGAAAAGCAAAGCCCTTCTTTAAAGGTCAGCCTTTTAAAAGCCGTCCGATCAATGGGACTATTCCTGCAGGTGTGGTCATGTAGAGTATGTGTGTGAGTATGTGTGCTTGCTGTGTGTTTAGTACTAGTCAGATTTTTTATGGTGGATAAATGTTGTTGTCTCGCTGATGTGTCTTGAGGTGCTGTATCTTCATAATGTGCCTGACCCCTTTGCCCTCCATCAGACCATCTCCATGGCCTCACGCTGGGCCAGGCTACTAATAATATAATAAATATTTTAGAACGTCATTAGCTCATCAAATTTATGTATATTATCTCAAATCCTCTGGGTTTGTTCGGTGAGCTTGGCGAGAGTTATTTTTCAGATGATCAATAACTGAATTGCTTTTAGTTTGGTGTAGTCATGGGTGACATCTGTTCGCAAAAACCTAACACACGTCACGTTGCTGACACAAAACCGCTTAAATTTCACCAGCTACAGTCATCATTAATGGAATAGTTCACCCAAAACTGAACATTCTGTCAGCATTTACTCTCCCTCATGTCGATCCAAAAGGAACACAACATAAGGATTTTGAATAAATGTGATGGTTGCTCTTTTTTATGCAGTTGCAATGAATGAAGATTGCATCTTTCAAGCTTCAAAAAGCTCACACAGCACCATAAAAGTATCATAAATGTGGGCTATATGACTTCTGAAGTTAATGCAGCTTTGAACAAGAAATTTAAGTCAGTCTTCACCGAAAATTTTAACATTCACCTTGGCCCAGGGGTGCCGTAAGAGAGGGGGGGAGGTTAGGACGATTCCAAGGGCCCGACGATCGAGGGGGGTCCCCCGAGGGGGAAACTCGATTTCTACCAAACGCGGTTTACCGAGGGGATATGTATGGCGGGGGAACAGAGAACACCACCCCCCCTACCCCCCGGAGCGCAATCACGATTTCCTTACAGCCTAAAACAACAAAATAACCAAAACCTACAACAACACTGAACAAGCAAATTAATATAGTGAACAATCGGATAAAAATGACAAACTATTTCCATGTTTTTGCAACAAAATTACATTTTATTTTGTACGGAAAGCACATACTATTTTTCTCCCGCCCTCTCCCTTAAAGAAAGCACACACATATGCTGCTGTTGTTGAAACAGTTGAACTTACAGTTTCGCTATTAAGAGGCTGCTCTCTCTCTCTAATAACTTAATTAATCACTGCATTAGTTTGCTATCAACGGCTCAAGCCTCTGTTACTAGGTCTAAAATGACATTTTGGAATTAGGAGGTGTTGGATGAGATGCATAAGAAATCAATTCTACACATAAGAGCATTTTGAGGACAACAACCTGACAAATGTCTTGAAATACAACATCTGAACAATATGTGAGGTGAGGTAACTGTAGTATAAGCGGAATAATTGACGTCAGTCCGTGTAATTATTCGAAAATAATATTGTCTAATAATTCAATGGCTGTCGTCAATTATTCCTTACTTAGTTCACAAAACCTGTCTGAAAGATTTCTTCATAAATTGGAATGATCAATGAGGATGTTTACATGCACACCAATACACTGATATCTACCTAAAATCATCAATGAAGTTATGTCCCTGTGGTGACACCAAAATGTGCACATCCATGTTTTCCACTTAGAGAGTTCTATGTGATTTGTGATACTGAATTATTAAAAAATATTCCAAAATGTCAGTGGGAAACGTTCTCTTATGTTTGAGATGAGCATTTTGTATGCATTTTGGGGTCAAGAAAGAGTCAGAATATACAATATATTATCTCTTCCCCCTACAGCATCCAGTTCTGGTTGGATATGCTTAAAGGGGTCATATGATGCGATTTCAAATTTTCCTTTATCTTTGGAGTGTTACAAGCTCTTGGTGCATAAAGAAGATCTGTAAAGTTGCAAAGACTAAAGTCTCAAATCCAAAGAGATATTCTTTATAAAAGTTAAGAGTCAGCCACGCCTACCTAAAAAACACATTTCATTACACCAAATACACAAAATAATGTTCTTTTTAGCAGCATCATATGACCCCTTTAAATCTGCAGTAAGGATGCACCTATTACATAGCCACAAAAAAATAAAAAAAAACCCTGATTAAGGTGATTCTGATTAAGGTGGTTAAGGACGGTCAAAATCAGATTAATGGGCACATGTAAACAATTTATGCATAAGTGGAGTAAGAATATGCATTTAATGTACACATTGAGCCATCATAGCTAACAGCTCACTGGAAGGGGAGATTGCCATTGAATTAATTTCTCACACAAATTTATCCTATGAATTCAGAAGACTTGGAAAATATTGCTCAAGTCATATGCACCAATGTTATTATCCTTTTATGCTGTTCTGTGTCCTTTTTGGAGCCTGAAATACTTATGTATCCCTGTCATTTGTATGTACATATAGGGATACATATGTAGTAACATTTTGTTTTTTTTAAACACACAAAAGGTGAAGAAGACCATTCAGTGTTTCAGTTGTTTGTCTGGGTGATTCGGACAAACAACTGTTAGACCTGCACGTTCAAACATTCCTGTAACGTTCTGCTAACCCTCCTAGACAGGGGCACAAAGGACATATAGAGTACTGAGTGGGAATTTGGATTCAAAAGCTTTTCTAATTAAATTTCCTGTCCGAACATTCAGGGAGCTTCTCTCTCTTTCTCTCTATCTATCTTTCTAGATGTCTCTGACTTGGTCACAATGTCATAGTAGTGCGCCTTCACCATGGGATTAATTTAATTGGTTTCGTAAATGCCGCAATGGATTTGTTCGGATTCTTTAAGCATTATTGTTCCTACAAGTATTAAATATGAACTCGCCGATAGGTTAATACAATATTACAAAAATATATGGTTGTTTTAGGGATGATACACAAAAGACACTGTCAAACTAGCCCATTGAATTAATGCAAACGTTGTGTTTATACTGTAGATTTCCAGTGACTCACAATATGTCTTACATAGATTTCATTATACAACAAGAGAAAATAACTAAACAGTTCCCTTGTCCAACATATTTCTCAATAAAGCAACTGTTTATTGAATAATGTTTTAATGAGACCTTTTTCATTATAATTCCAGGTTCCTACCTGTCAGTGTTTAAAACTACAGGTCCCATTGATGTAGAGTTCAGCTGGAGTTTAAAGAGAAACAGCGCATACTACGCTAACACAATAACACACATTTACAACGAAATCACATCATACACAAGGGTTGAGTGGATGCCGATTGAAATCATGTTGTTTAAGGTCAGACAGACAGGAAACCTAAACAGTGTGTCTGTCTGTGAGAAACTACTCCTTCCAAATCGTTAGACACAAATAGAGAGAAACTACAAACTGAAGACTGTCTTTCATGCTGTCGCTCTCAATGGAATTACAGTGGAGATATTCAGTTAGAATAGAATTTTCCAATGCTCTGGTTAATTTAAAGGTGACGTGTGCAATTCTTTGGATGTTAAAATACTTTCTCAAACCCCATTTTGGGAGAAAAGGTTAAACTGGTGTACAAGAGCACACTGTTCTACTCTCTTTTTATTCAGAACAACTCATAATGTAATAACTGCACATAATGTAAAAACTGCACATAACGTAATAAATATTACATTATTATTGTAATAAAATGTTTATAATGTAATCATTTTCTCAAAATGTAATCAAATCTTGAGCTCATACTGTAATAATAATTTTTCAATGTAATAACAATTTTTCACATAATGTAATAGGTTATTGTATGACAAATGTATTACATTATAAACACACTGTGACAACTTATAATGTAATCACAGTTCATAAGATAATACCAGCACATAATTTAAAACAATTATTATTATGTTTACAATATCATAATTATCTTTCAATATGATAAATTTGAGCACAAAAAAACATAGTTTATTAAAATAAAATTAGGCTTATTAGGCTACATTGTGAACTTTTATTTATTTATTTTAATTTTGTGATCATGACATGCTTAATTTTTGAGATATAGGCCTGGTTTCAAAGACAGGGTTTAGGCTAAACCAGGATTAGGCCATAGTTCAATTAGGACATTTAAGTATTTTTTATAAACGTGCCTTAGAAAAAACCATTACTGGTGTGCATTTTGAGACAACATAAAGGTGCTGATATATTTTAAGGTCAGTCAGAGCAAGTTTCTTTCAGATGAAACAGCTCAGATTTAGATTTTAGTCTGGCATTAGGCTTAAGCCTTGACTGTAAAACCGGAGGATAGTCATTTAAATGGTTGTTATACAAACTTGTTTATATTCTACACAAATGCATAGGCCTAATGTATTTATAACTTTGGTAATACCAGCACATAATTTAAAACAATTATTATTATGTTTACAATATCATCATTATCTTTCAATATAATACATTTGAGCACAAAACATAATCATAGTTTTATTAAAATAAAATTAGGCTTATTAGGCTACATTGTGAACTTTTATTTATTTATTTTAATTTTGTGATCATGACATGCTTAATTTTTGAGATATAGGCCTGGTTTCAAAGACAGGGTTTAGGCTAAACCAGGATTAGGCCATAGTTCAATTAGGACATTTAAGTATTTTTTATAAACGTGCCTTAGAAAAAACCATTACTGGTGTGCATTTTGAGACAACATAAAGGTGCTGATATATTTTAAGGTCAGTCAGAGCAAGTTTCTTTCAGATGAAACAGCTCAGATTTAGATTTTAGTCTGGCATTAGGCTTAAGCCTTGACTGTAAAACCGGAGGATAGTCATTTAAATGGTTGTTATACAAACTTGTTTATATTCTACACAAATGCATAGGCCTAATGTATTTATAACTTTGGCAATATGATTAGACTGTTTTATCTTCCTGATGTAAATGTCACCTAACTGACACATTCTTCACAGGCTGTAATACTGATGATTTCCCTGGTTAAAACCGCTTATAGGCACATAAATGATGCATGATTGTAAGTTGTACTTTATTTTTCAACATATCCTCTGATGTACATTCATGTTATAACTTGTATTAAAGTGAAGAATTGTTCATTTAACTTGTGCTCCGTGCTGCCGTTGCCTGAGGCAGATAATGCGATCTAGCCTATCCCAGACTACATTAGACTTTGGAAACTTTTATTTGTTTTTTCCAAATTTGTTCATAAAAAAATGCCTTCAATTCAAAGGACAAATAATTTAGTAGAGGCGCAACTGAATTGTTCCTAGCAATAATTTTGATCAATTGCACTGTGTAAAGCATATTGCTAAAAAAATACTGCTATTTTCACTTAGTGTAAATAGAATCCATTGCTAATACAATATTTGAAAAGGGAGGAAAAAAAAGTTTGGCAAAAGTCGGGATCGAACCCTGGTCGACTGCGTCAAAAAGCCAACAACACACACTTATCCATCTGCGCCACTGGAACTGATGATGTACAGCCACTTTTAACTAAATGTAAATAGACACCCCGTATTTTTTATTCCATAGTACGGGCAATTCATACAATACATTTAAACTGAGCTACTTTAATACCATCTCCGAACTTTCTACCACGACTCTGCTGTTCTTCGGCTGGTTCTTCCCTGTATACGTTTGCTCATAAAAAATGCCTTCAATTCAAGGACGTAGAATTTAGTAGGGGCGAAACTGAATTATTCCTTGCAATCATTTTGATCAAACAATTAAAATATATTTATATGTAACCACTGTCATTGTCATCATACCAAGGACATTACCTGAGATGTTAAAGTCCACATTAAATCAAAATGTACAATATTAATTTTGTTAGTGCACATTGATAGTCTTAAAGTCATCAATTAATCTGTGCAAATTAATCCTCTGAAAAAAAAAGTTTGTTTTAGTAATCTTTAATCAAAATCTGATCATTTGCTTCCGCTCTGGAATGGAATGCCTTCTCTGACGACTTTTGACGGCTTGGGCAGAAAATGCTTAACCACGCCCCTCCGACCATTGTCTGCTGTGAGTGAAAGATGTATGGTGGAAGAGAAGTGCAAAGCAAAGTGTTTGTAATTTGTTATTTTGATTTCAGAATTGTGATTTGCTTTGCACTTCTCGGCCACCGTAAAGATGAGAGAAGGAGCGCAAAAATAAAACCCCGTCCTCTACTCAATATTCCGTTTCAGTTGGAAATACGCCACCACACTGAAATCCAGTCGGCAGCAACTTCCAGTTCACGCGGACTTTAAAGTAAATATGTCAGCAAACCGCACTCTTTCAAGGATGTGCATTTAATGCATGGCCAAAGTAAGAACAGAATCTAAGTGTTTAAAACATGCAAAGCAGGATTGCCAACTGTTCCCGTATTTAAGAAACATTCCATATTAAATCCATACAGAAAGCAATTTATCATGTCACGCCCAGTTTAGGGAGCTAATCACTCTAAAAAAACAAAAAACAAGAGCACCCTTAGTTGAAACTGTAATAATAACATATTTGGCAAACTCATCTGTGCATATTTGCATTTGAGCTCTGGAGAGCATCAGATGTTTCTATTTACAATGTTTGCTGCGCAGTGTAGCAAATTACAGACACATCCATTGAATCGATGAACTGAGATGAGTGACAGGCTCAGTGCATTTGAAATTACAAATGGAGCACTCGTTGCACACATTCTAGACTATCTGTAATGCATTCAGAATTTAAAAGTTTTTTTTTTCATGATGCTAAGAGGAACAATATCCCCTCACTAAAGTTCAGCTATAGTATATTTAGTTATGACAATATTACAATATTTTTGGTCAGTTTATAATGTAATACATTTCTCATAATATAATAATTGTTATTGCATGATGAGCTCAATATTTTATTACATTTTGAGAAAATAATTATATTATGAACATTTTATTACAATAATAATGTAATACTTATTACATTATGTGCAGTTATTACATTGTGAGTTGCTACAGACCATAACAAAAACAGAACTGTCAATTTAATCAGTTCATTTAAATAGATAGATAGATAGATAGATAGATAGATATAGATCTTTAGCGACCCGGACCTATATATCCAGCACGGATGGACCTCTAACTGCTGAAATAGCAGAAAAATTATCTTTATATTTTAAGAACAATTACAGAAGAATAAAATAATGCATTTTTCGTTTCCTTTTGAAACTTAAAAGGGTTCAATTTGAGCAGATCTCAACCATATTCTCAAAACTATCGTTTTCAATGACTTCCTATTCAATATTTTGATCACTGGCAGCTTATTCACCACATCCAGCATCAAATGGCAGTGACATTTATATTTCATTGCGAATAGTAATTGCTCTGCAGTAAAGCCATTCAAACCAGTTCAATTTTTGCTGATGATATTCGTTTGTTTTATGCTGCGGTAATTATGAGTGAAACATCACATCATCATTGTGTATCAAACAGTGCCACCTTGAGGAAAGAAGATGCATTGCACAAATTGAGTAATCAGATATGTAAATATAGACGTCGCGCAGGAAAAAATACTTACACATTTACATACCTCGGGTCTGTAGCGACCCTATACACCTTTTACAAAAAAATATCAGAAAATAGTAATTCTTTTATATTTTACAATTTTTTTCTTGTTATATTGTTTATAATGAATAGATTGAGGAATACTAACAAAGTTTATGACTAACTTTAAAAAATGATCCTTCATTAGGTAGAGAATAGAGAAGGTAGAGAGGGTAGAGAATGATGTCCTGGGTCGCTAAAGACCCGAGGTATGCATTTAAGGGTTAACTGTACATTATTTGTTAATGAAATTTGCAGGAAAGGGTAAGCTTTTTAAGCCCATTCTCTGAAATGCGTGGACATATGCAATGGTATAGACAACTGTATGGCGTAGCCTACTTTAGGTAATAACAACACAATCATGCAATCATAATTTTCAAGTTTCAAGTACACACAAATAAAAATGATATATAAATACAAATTTGGTAACACTTTAGTATAGGGACCAATTCTCATTTGCTTATTAGCATGCCTATTATTAACATTGGCTGTTTATTAGTGCTTATACTAATACTTATAGCTAATACTTGTACTTATAGCACATATTCTGTATGACCATATTCTCCATCCCAAATCCTACCCAATAGGCCTACATACATTTAACAACTACCTTACTAATTATTAATAAGCAGCAAATTAGGAGTTTACGGAGACATAAGTTAATGGTTTATTAATAGTGAGAATTGGACCTTAAAATAAAGTGTGACCAAAACGTTCTACAGGCAAGCTTGAAATTCTCACTTTCAAAGGGATCCCTTTCATGGAAATCTACTCAAACATGTTGCAATAGTGTTCAAAATATTGCAATGCACTATACAAGTCATTATTCTTTTTGTCACGGCCTGTCACAGCAGTTTACTAGAGAGAGACCCAGATGCAGAATGATCAAGGGAGTGAGGTTTATTGACAAGACAAGGAACGAATGAGATGATGTGAGAGTCCAAACAGTAGGAAAGGGCAGTCTGCAGGAGAACAGGAGGATGGCTGAGGTCAGACCTGGACAAAGTTAGGCTGGAGAACAAGGATTATAGAGCGGCCCCAGATAATGAGAACACTGGAGATCAGGGCAGCAGCTTGAGAAACCAGGGCTTGATACTTTGAGCTGTGGTGAAATCAGTCCAGTCAGATAGCCAGGTCTTGAGAACAGCAGCCAGGGGAATCAGGACACAGAACAGGAACAAACACAAGACCACAAGAGAGAACAAGCAGCAAGATAAAACTCTGACTACGCACTATGACTAGAAAGAAAAGAACAAAGAAAAACCAAACTCAAACGACAGAGAGCAAATAAACAAAATAATGAACCATAAGGCAAAATCTAGGAATCAATAACTGGAATAAAAACAGACGAGATCAAAATAAGGAAAGAAACCAAACAAGAGGTTTGATAAAACTAGAACAAAAATAAAGACAGGAACTAGACTAGAGCAAAATAACAAAAAGCAAAGAAAACCAAATAAACCTCTAGAAAACTAAATGCAAAGCTAGACTGAAAGGAGTGTAAAATAACACTACTAATACGACTAGTAGACTGACAAAGAATTCTCTTGACACAAGGAACTAATGCAACGAACCAGCAGAGACATGAGGGAAGAGGCACACTATAAAGGAGCAGAACACATGAGGAACAGGTGGACACAATCAAGTTAACGAGGACTAGACTAGGACTAAACAAGGGGGCGTGGTAGAGGGAAACAAGGGGGCAGGACGAGAGGAGCTCAGACACAAGACAAACAAGGAAACGTTAAACAAAGACAGAACAGACATGACTGTCAGGGCAGGACCCTGACACTTTTAGTGAGGAGGGTTTGAGCAATATTCAGATTTAAAGTTTTTAGCATTGATTACATGTCTATCTGGTGTTTTTAATATGCTTAAAGACAAACCATGTGCAAATTCATTACTATATCACAGGAACATGGCTTGTGTAACATAAGCAACTCGTTATTAGCAGTTTGATAACACAGTCAAGCCAAAGGCTAATGATATCAATTACAGTTACTAGCACAATGTTATAGACAGCAATAAATAAAAGGCTTCTAATACATCAACTTGTTCATTAAATGTGCTTCCTCTTCTTTGGAATTAGCTCCTGGTTCAGAAATATATGGCTAAATTAATGCAATATAATATAAGTCACTTGTCATTGTGTAGCGTTTAATACTAAAGTTAACTGAGTGCAAGTGGAGCAGGTATTCCAAGCTAGTGTGATTGAGTAGCAGAGGGGATTAATTTGCATATTATTTTCATGGGAAAATTATTTTCATTTTGATTTTCATGGGGGAAAAAAAAAACTTGTCATTTTGATTATCAAAGATGTGTGAGTCTATAGGAGATAAAAGAGATAAATGTGTCAAGAAATGTGTCAACAGTAATGACTACCTAAATGAAAATCTATAAAATGAAAGTTATAGCTTAGACCGACTTTTAAAATATATTTTAAATTAAAACTTATAATTTTACTTTATTATAACATACGATTTTTAAAAGTGTATTGTAACTTATTCCCACCAATTTCTCCTGTGAACTGCTTCTTTTTGATGATAGTTTTTAGTTTTTTCTTAAGGCTGCAAAGTGTGTGCCTAATTCACAGTGTTGGGAAGGTTACTTTGGAAATGTAATAGGTTACAGATTACAAGTTACCCTATTCAAAATGTAATAGTAGTGTAACTTTTTCAATTACTTTATTAAAGTAATGTAACTGATTACTTTTGATTACTTTTT